>NC_068422.1:18348895-18463895 GCF_023373465.1 Oncorhynchus keta | reverse complement strand
CGTCTACGCATAAACACAGGAACAATACTGACTGAGGAAAGAACCAAAGGGAGTGACCGATATAGGTGAGGTAATCAGGAAGGTGATGGAGTCCAGGTGGGTATCATGTTGATATGCAGGTGCGTAATGATGAATCCCAGGACCGGCTGTTAATGTTGAATGCCGGAGGGAAGGAGCGAGAGAAGACGTGACAGTACCACCCCCCCCCCCACCCCCACCGGAACCCAACACCGCTCCTCTGGGCCATACACCTCCCAGTCTACCAGATACTGGAGCCTACCCCCACAACAGCAGGAGTCCAGTAGGGATCTGACGGCATAGGCCGGACTCCAGTCAACAATCAATACATGGACGTAGCCCGCCATCCTTCTTGGCCATGAAGAACAAACCAGCCGATGCAGGAGAAGTGGACGTGCGGATGAAACCTTGGTGGAACGCCTCTTGGATGTAATCCTCCATGGCCTGGGTCTCAGCCACCAACAGAGGGTAGATGCGTCTGTGTGGAACCGGCAAGCAGGTCGATGGCACAGTCCAAGGGGTGAGGGGGAGAAAGACCGGTGGCGCAGGTCTTGGAGAATACCTCCCGCAGGTCCTGGTATACTTCCGGGATGTTAGGTTGAAGGGCAACCACAGGACTCAACTGACGTGGAACCACAGGGATGGGGAAGCAGGTCGTCCTGCATTCGGGTGACCAGTCTGGTGCTTATTCTCAACCATGAGAGGGTGGGGTTATGGCGTTGAGGTCGAGGATGATCTTGTGAACTGGTAATGAAGGGGATGTTCTCCTGATGAATGGACTCCACTGTGTGGATGGGTGGTGTGTAATGGTTCTAGATCCTAGTGGCCGACTATCAAGGGCTTGAACCGGGAAAAGAGAGTGGGTATGAGATATTGAGAGGCAAGGACACCCTACATGAGGGTCAGTCAAATAGTGTGATGGACACCAAAGAGTGATAAAGATGGAATACTCACTCCTGCCCCAGGAGGTGGAAGATCACGTGATTGTTCACGTGGACACCGCTGGAGCACTCCTTGACCACAATACAGACAGAGCCCCAACTGTCTCCATCACTCCGCCGTAGGGAGGCGTGTGACCCCTACCTCCATGGGTTCAGGCTCTAATCGAGTGTTCACTGAGGGAGGGAGAGAAGCAATGAGAGTACCTGCACTCCTGAAGTAGGTTATCCAGATGGATGGCCATCGCAATGAGTGTGTCCAAGGAAAGCTTGTCTCGACAGGCCAGGTCCATCTGGACCATTTCGTGCAGACCTAAATAGCGTACGAAGTGCCGGCTAGTTCCATCTGCTGGATGTTGGTACCGTCCGGAAGGTGAGCGCGTACTCTGCAGCCGTCTAGTCCCCCTGCCATAATTGGAGTAGGTGCTCACCCCTCTCTCTGCCCTCCGGGGGAGGATCGAAGACACATTTAAACCGAGCCATGAACCACTCATAAGATTCTAGCTCCTCTCCCAGATGGCCGTGGCCCATTCCCACACCCACCCAGTCAGCAGAGAAATAACTGTGGCAACCTTGGACCGTGGGAGTACCCATCTGGTGTTTAAAGTCGAAGGAGCACTGAAGTAGGAAGCCAGGGCATTTAGATGGAGTGCCATCATATTTATCCGGGAGGGACAAACTGGCATCGCTGACCTGAGCAGGTTGTTGAACGACTCACTGGGTCGACTGGTTGTAGAGTATCCTCTGCTAGTTGAAGACAACGCCTCCCGGGTGTGTTTGTGACTTTGCACATGGCGAAAAACCTCTTCCATAGCCGTCCCCAGTTGTGCCAGCTGGTCATGGTGTTGACTTAGAAGGTCAACCTTCTGGGAGATATTCTGTTTTCTTGCTAATTCCATTGTTGGAGTCAGTAATCTGTAACAGAGACTCTGAGAGTAGAGAAGCAGGTGAAACATTTACTAAAACAACAACCATGAACCGAGACAACATAACAGTAGTGTCTACACAGGAACAATACTGAGGAAAGGCAGATATAGGGGAGGTAATCAGGAAGGTGATGGAGTCCAGGTGAGTATCATGTTGACTTACAGGTGTGCGGAATGATTGATGCCAGGTGTGTGTAATGATGAATCCCAGGACTGGTGGTTCGTTTTCGGCACAAGATCCCAGGTGAACAGTTACATAATGTGGATCATTGGTTGTCAGTCATCACACACAGAGGCCAACAGGACAGTCTGTTTGAACAGTGTTATTTGTGATGTAACACATAACTTTAATGTGAAAATTTGTCTGAAAATAGTTTGTGGGAATATTTTACTAGGCCAGATCCAGAACATTAGCCTATAGGATATTTGCAATGATATACCTAAAAATCATGAAATTCTAGATTACTTTTATATTGCCATTTCTGTAAGTAGGCTAGTGTATTTGATGGAGAAATCATGCTTTGATATTAAGTATGTACCGTGTCAGAAATCATGGACTGATGTTATTTACATTTTTGATGTCATATTAGATACTTTGTGATGCTAATGATATAGTACGCTAATCATCCAGTTGATTCTACTGTTGTGGATCTGGGCAGTTTGTGACTGTCTGAAATACCTTTTAGGAACATTCAAAATGCATGTAATATTATCATTCATAGGTGGGGATGACCAACATGTGATGTATACTTTTGTGCAGAGAGGGGCAGTATTGTCATGGCAATGCTCAATATACAGTAATATTGGAGATGGATAGGGGCAGTATTGTCATGGCAATGCTCAATATACAGTAATATTGGAGATAGATAGACCTACTATTGGTCCCCAACTTTCAGCTCATAATGGTATCTACAATATATTCTTACATGTTGACTGATTTCATTTTATCATATTAATAAAAAGCAGTATGATTTGCACTAGCCTAAACAATTCAAGCTCTGACAACAATGTAACTTAGACCAACACTCTGCCCCATGGCATTTTGACCCTGTTCTATATGTGTTAGTGTCTTGGTCAGAAGGCCCATGGGAGCTGGTCTCTGATTTGTAACTAAAGTGAAAAAGCAGTCTTCTCCAAAGGCCTGTTTAGTACCACAACCATGCCGTATGATAACAAGAAGGTGCGGAGATGGGTGGGGAATGGGGGCTCCATCACAGTGCTCGGTGCAGGAGCCTAATACTTCCAGACACACATCATTTCTGGGTCCTAAATGACATCCTATTCCCTATTTAATGTACTACTTTTGACCAGGGCCCAAAAGTAGATCAGTATGTAGGGAATAGGGTACTATGTGGGACTCGTCCCATATCAGAGGTTAATCCATTCACGAGGGGACATCTCCCTTTCATCTGCTGCTCTGAGACACATGAGCATAAGGTCAAGAGCAGCTCACGTTATTAGCCGTAATGTCAGAGACAAGTGGTGTAATTGACTTCAAGGGAGAGGGGATGAAAGGATGAGGGCATAAGAGAGGAGGGAAGAGAGCAGATAGGGAGGTATATAGCCAGCCAGGCAACCAGATAATAATGTTGTCAAATGTCTTTTCTAAATGAGTAGTATGCCTATCACTCTGAAAAGGTCTAAAATGTCTATGATTATGTCAAATCAAATCTAAGTTTATTAGTCGCGTACATAGATTTGCAGATGTTATCACAGGTGCAGTGAAATGCTTATGTTTATCTCCAACAGTGCAGCAATACCTAGCAATACACACATAATCCAGAAAAATGCAATAAATGACATGGGAGGAGCCATGACTAGCACACGACATATAAAGTCGGTGAAACAGTAAATGGTATTATTCAACGGGTGGGTCTAATCCTGAATGCTGATGGGCTAAAAATTGCTTTCCAGCCGGTGTCTATTCCACAAGTTACCACCGGCTAAATCTATGACGTTAAAACGCCTATTTACTCTGTTCCATTTGACTGTCTCATCAGTCCAGCCAGGTCATTTATAAACTTGATCTCCACTAGACATTATCTCACATTTCTTTTGGATTAACATTTAGTTTTCAACAGAGGAGATTTGTATTAACATTGCTGTCTGACTCTCTGACATTTCCAACATTGTTTCAATATTCAAATTCGATCTCCAGCTGTCCCATAGCAATGAACGAGGAGACAGACAGGCAGCGTTTCTCAGCCAGTCGAAATCATGAATCAGCTGGCATCATTTTTATGGATATGTACAAAGAAATGTCAATTGAAAAAAAGGTCAACCGAAACGAAGTGCAGCTACTGTAGTTTGTGGTCTTTCCAGCTTCAGTTTGAAGCTGTGTTGTTGGCTAGCTCCTCTGAACAAGTGTCCTGACGATTGAGCACATTTTCATACCAGGTGAAATCATGCCTCATTAAATCATTGTTAAGGATGTATCCAAATAAATGTCACTATAAAACAGCTTAAACAAATGCAGTTACTTTGCTATTATTCTGGCTGCATTTTTTGACATGACTAAGTTAGCCGTAGATGGCTAGCTAGCAAGCAAGGGATAAGAACATTGCCAGCCAGTATGTCAACGGAACATTTAGAACGAACCGCTGGGTCACGTCCATCAGTGGAGGCTTCTGAGGGGAGAACGGCTCTGAGATCTCTGCGGTTGCAGACGATACAGTCTGACAAGGTGCTCTCAATGGTACATCTGTAGAAGTTTGTGTGGGTCTTAGGGGCCAAGACAAATTTGTTCAGCCTCCTGAGGTTGAAGGGGTGCTGTTTTGCGCCTTCTTCACCACACTGTGTGAAGAGACCATTTCAGTATGTCAGTGATGTGCAATTTTCTTTCTTGCTCAAAACTTGAACCTAGTGACACCTGGTGACTGAACTGTAGTAACAAACTGTGGCTCTCAAACAGTTAGGAATCCTTCCTCAACTAGTTCCGCTTTTACACTAACCTTCATAAGATCTTTAAATTGCTTAGGATGCAATTTGATATTTTAGTGCTCACCAATCTGTTCTTTAGTGCACTACTCCAGAAGTTCTTCATTCGGGCACTCCAACTTCTCTACATTACTACCCATGATAAACTCAACTAAATGAATTTAGACAAACAAAAAACAAATGCCTACACAAATAGTGTTGGTACCTAGTGTACATTGATAATGTGAAGGACAACCAAAACAAAATGGCAACACAGAGGAACCCAATTACTACCCCTACACGGTGCTCCAGCCTGACCATGCACAAACAATAGAGTTCAAACCAAAATCCAACCAAACAAATTAGCCAAATGTACAAATAACATACTACCATATTATCAAAACAATCCAATTGGATGAGCCCCCACTGTGTTATGACCTGGCTCATAGTTCGTAACAAAGGTAGACCACACATTACTTCAATTTAAAAAGAAATACATTTATTAAACTAAATAATAATAATAAATACAAAAAATGTAACATAAGCTGTGGACGCCTGTAGAATCAGTAGTGTATACAGTGTGTGGCTGAGTGGAGAGGGTGTTGTCTGGTGAAAACAGACCAACAAAACTAAAAGTGGTGGAAGCCAACCTGCCAGTCAGGGAAGCGAGCGAGTGTTGGCTGATGTGGCCACCCTTTATAGCCTGCAGGCCAAGCCTGCCCAGGTGCGCCACATCAGCTGCCAATTGGCCTCCTGCAACTAGCAGACTACCAAACAGGAGATCTCAGCAGACATAGAGAGTGGGAGAGATGTCACAGCATGCCAAGGAATTTGAAGCTTTTGACACTCTCTACTGCGCCCCATCGATGTGCATGGGGATGTGCTCTCTCTGCTGTCTCCTGTAGTCCACGATCAGCTCCTTCATTTTGTTAGCGTTGAGGGAGAGGTTATTTTCCTGGCACCACTCCGCCAGGACTCTTACCTCCTCCCTGTAGGCTGTCTCATTGTTGTTAATAATCAGGCTTACCACTGTTGTGTTGTCAGAGAACTTGATGATTGAGTTGGAGACGCGTGGCCATGCAGTCATAGGTAAACAGGGAGTACAGGAGGAGGCTGAGCACGCACCCCTGTGGGGCCCCAGTGTTGAGAATCAGCGTGGCGGAGGTGTTGTTGCCCATCATCATCCCTTGGGGTCAGCCCATCAGGAAGTCAAAGTGTAAAATCATTATTCACTGCTATAGTTGATGATATGAATCCATTTTAGGGGCTTTAGTTAGTGATATGCCTCAGTTTGACAAGCACAGGGCAGAATAAACTCAGGATAACACAGTGACTAAACAATGTTATTATTTCTCGTCCTCAGGAGAAAGGATAGGGCAAGCAGCCACCAGGTGTTACCACAAAAGGTGGCAAAAGAGCACCAGTTAATTTAGAGAGTTTAAATATACTAGAGTATGCGATTTTGGGACCGCAGTGGCGTGCATTGTGAATAGCAGGGTATTTTCCCAAAGACCAATATAAAATACAAGTCACACAATGTGAGTGTCTGTTGGTTCCATTCTGTTGAGTTGAGCAGTCCCCTCAGGCAGAGACTAACCTTGGCCCAAACCTGGTCCATTTTGACCAGGGCCCATATGGTATTGTAGTGCATTATTAGGGAATAGGGTGCTATTTGGAACACAGAAAGACTCCGAACAGCAGGGAAGGATAGAGAGAGAGTTTCTCCAGGGGGGCAGAAAGGGGAGCTCACAGCCAGAGCTAGCCCACTGAGGTGAGGAGGAATCTGAGGGAGTCTGCCATGGGGGAACACTTTTAAGTGGCTAAAGACAATATCCCACCATAACACAACATCCACAGGGGATGCATTACTCCTTCACATGTCTGGGGACTTTCTGTGATGTGAAGGATATCTTTATGAATGTCATTCTATTTCTGTGAGCTCTTAAGCTTCTGCTTGCTGCTGTTATGACTTACTTGACTTGGATTTAGTCATTTCAGCTCCTAGCAGAGCAAAGGGCCTCAATCTCCAACGAACTTACTGTGATATGTTTTGATAGTTACAAGTAAATCCAGGAAGACCATACTGACTGGCTATGTACTGTAGTTATGTTGTATTCTGCGACATGCCTAAGTCATTACCTGTAGAAAAAGCCAACTTCACCAATGGCTTAATCAGCATTATTCTGCGAGTTGAGTGGACTTCAACAGGACAAGAATTTGAGCTAATGTGTTAATCTATTTACTCAACAAACTCTGCAAAAAGTGAGCTGAATTTGAACAAGCTTGTTGAGTAAAATGACTAATTCATGTTTGCTCAAAACCACGTTCATCATTATCATATTTCCCAGAATGCTCTACTGCAGGTTGATTTTCCGAATTGCTTGTTTTAATACCTTTTTTTTTGCATGTGCATTGATTGGTTGATTAATCTTATGCTACACAAATATAAATAACATACTTTTTTAAAACTAATGCAATCTGTTGGTGAGAGGGTTGTTTCAGTTTAGATGATTTAGGTAGTCTCAATAAACAATCTTCCGTACTCCGGCAGTCATTCTCAATGCATGTTGTGGGTGATAAAAATGTATAATTGTTGGATATCCTCACTCTGGCTGGATTCTAATAGGAATTACACATCACTTTGCAAGCCAGTGTAATGTGACTTGCAGGCTTCATGTGGCCTGTAAATCAGGAGTTTCCGACGACTCTATTAGGGTGTAACTAAGCCCTCAAAGAAAGGACTTATGATGTACAGTGGGGAGAACAAGTATTTGATACACTGATGATTTTGCAGGTTTTCCCACTTATAAAGCATGTAGAGGTCTGTCATTTTTACCATAGGTACACTTCAACTGTGAGAGATTGAATCTAAAATAAAGATCCAGAAAATCACATTGTATGAATTTTAAGTAATTAATTAGCATTTTATTAATTTGCATGACATAAGTATTTGATCACCTACCAACCAGTAAGAATTCCAGCTCTCACAGACCTGTTAGTTTTTCTTTAAGAAGCCCTCCTGTTCTCCACTCATTACCTGTATTAACTACACCTGTATGAACTTGTTACCTGTATAAAAGACACCTGTCCACACACTCAATCAAACAGACTGCAACCTCTCCACAATGGCCAAGACCAGAGAGCTGTGTAAGGATATCAGGGATAAAATTGTAGACCTGCACAAGGCTGGGATCAGTAACACACTACGCCGTCATGGATTAAAATCCTGCAGTGCACGCAAGGTCCCCCTGCTCAAACCAGCGCATGTCCAGGCCCATCTGAAGTTTGCCAATGACCATCTGGATGATCCAGAGGAGGAATGGGAGAAGGTCATGTGGTCTGATTAGACCAAAAATCTCTATTTTTGTCTCAACTCCACTCGCTGTGTTTGGAGGAAGAAGAAGGATGAGTACAACCAAAAGAACACCATCCCAACTGTGAAGCGTGGAGGTGGAAACATCATTCTTTGGGGATGCTTTTCTGCAATGGGGACAGGATGACTGCACCGTATTGAGGGTAGGATGGATGGGGCCATGAATCGCGAGATCTTGGCCAACAACCTCCTTCCCTCAGTAAGAGCATTGAAGATGGGTCGTGGCTGGGTCTTCCAGCATGACAAAGACCCGAAACAGACAGTCAGGGCAACTAAGGAGTGGCTCCGTAAGAAGCATCTCAAGGTCCTGGAGTGGCCTAGCCAGTCTCCAGACGTGAACCCAAATAGAACATCTTTGGAGGGAGCTGAAAGTCCGTATTGCCCAGCGACAGCCCCAAAACCTGAAGGATCTGGAGAAGGTCTATATGGAGGAGTGGGCCAAAATCCCTGCTGCAGTGTGTGCAAACCTGGTCAAGAACTACAGGAAACGTATGATCTCTGTAATTGCAAATAGATTTCTGTACCAAATATTAAGTTCTGCTTTTCTGATGTATCAAATACTTATGTCATGCAATAAAATGCAAATGAATTACATAAAAATCATACAATGTTATTTTCTGGATTTTTGTTTTAGATTCCGTCTCTCACAGTTGAAGTGTACCTATGATAAAAATGACAGACCTCTACATGCTTTGTAAGTAGGAAAACCTGAAAAATCGGCAGTGTATCAAATACTTGTTCTCCCCACTGTATGTAATGTATAAAGATCCTAATTATAAAGATAACATATTCAATTAGTCACTCTCTTGGTGAAGGCTACAGGACTGAAATCCATTGAATACAACAAGCATGTCTCTGTCGCTAAAAAATACAGTCATAGGCGGTAACTACAATTCACTCGAAAGGCAAGGCACACCGGGAAATATGTAAATCTCAAGTTGAATTGTATGTTCCCTCAACCTAAAATTCAAAGTTGAGTGAACATACAATTCAACTTGAGAATGTATGTTGGTTCAGCTTTATGCCGAAAATGTTGAGCAAACTCACAATCCTATTGCAGCTGGTGTTATAAGTGTTATTTGTTGAAATTCTCTGCATCTATGTGTGTGGTGTGATAATACTCCTAATTCATACCAGAGAGGCTATACCCTATCATCTGCTACCTGAACATCCTGGATACGTCCCAAATGGCACCCTGTTCCGTACATAGTGGAACCTGGTAGAAAGTATTGCAATGGAATAGGGTGCTATTTGAGATGCAGTTCTGTTCCTGAGGGCCCATTAAGAAAATAACAATACCCTTCAAATACCTCTCTATCACCTGGCCCTGACTGTGAAATGTTAGCTTGTCAGACAACTCTGTTTCTCTCAACTCTTGAATTTGACTTTGGGAGCACTTTCTCCTTGATTGACGGATGAACGAGTGATAAGGCTTCATCAAAATGTGCAGTCTGACAGTTCGATTTGACAGCCCTCTTGAAACTAAATATAGTCCTTGTTCTAGGCAATGCATCATCTTGACAAGAGAGTGAAGTGAGAGAGAAAAAAAACCTTGTGTTGAGGAGGTTGATAGTATATCACTCTAACTGGTTCATTCTTTCTACAGGGGCAAATCCATACATATTATCTATTCTACAAAATAATGTGTAAATGTAATAGTACTGTTTAAACGGGTTGAAGACCAGATAAATATGTAGTAAATCCAGCCCTTTAAAAGCCATTCAAGCCTTATTTGTCAATTATTCATCTGTAGTCTGAAATGTGTTTTGCCATTAGCAACGCGCCCTGTGTGCAGTTTTGATCGGTCGCTAAGTATTCTCTTACTTCTGCTGTCTACACTTGGAGAGTGTTCATTTAAATCATTGTGATACGCCTACATCCCCATTCCCCCATTTAGCAAATAAAATCCATAAATGATGCATGGCATACCATTTACATAATTCATAATTAAATCACAACTCGATGAGGTGGAATTGATTAATTCTGAAAATGCATGTGCCGCCATCATAATACACAAATGAATATCTTTGGTTTTCATTGGCACATGGTTTTCATGGGTTGTAGTTGGAGCTGCTCGCTGAGTAGGAGAAATGCTATAATGATCTGTGCATTTAGGTGGGAGGTGGGGCAGAGAAGCTCGCATCACAGTGATGGCCGCAATTTGCATTTGCCTTAAGAACTTAATTGTGAATTGAACTTGTCACATGCTAGGGGTCATCAGCTTGAACACTGTATAAGATTAGGGCTAATGCATTTCCATTCTCTGGCTAGGCTACAGCGCAGAGCTAGAGCCAGAGGGCTGCTCTGATGATGGGGACGAAGACCTTTCCCATAGTCCACTGAACACATGAGGAATCTACTTCCTGTACGAAACGTGTATGGTCTTTGATTAACAAGGATACACAGTGGCAGCAAAAAATGGTTTCTATAATGTAATTTTCAGAGTAATTCACAACATAAGATCTTATGATTATTCTGAATTTTGCATTGGCTTGGATTTCTGAAACTGCTCGACTTCTAATGTAGAAATGTCATTGCCCAAAGGTTTATACCTTATGGTACCCTATTCCCTTTATAGTGCACATTTCTAGCCAAAGGTTGTGTACTATACAGGAAATAGGGTGCATCTTTAGGAAAACAGGAATTACTGCTTTAACAATCTCAATCACCTTTATTTGTCTTTGCTCATTTTTTCCCTCTCTGGTTCCTATTTCATATATAGTCTATACTACTTTTGACCAAAGTGCTGGGCTCTAGTCAAAAGTAGTACACTATATAGGGAATAGGGAGACATTTGGGATGTAGCCCAAGCTTTTCACCATTAGACAAACAAAGGAGTCCTCTCCACTAATGGCCCCTCAGGGTTCATGAGAAAGCTGTGACTATCTATTGATCGGGTGTCACCCAATTTCTCTGTGAATTACACCTCCCCTAATTCCCATTACATTGTGGTCTCATCAGTGGGAACAATAAGCCTTGTGTCACTGAGGGTGAAAATATGAGGAGGGAGAAGACGGTGTGTGAGGAGAGTCTAGTGGAGGGTTGGTGGGGAGGATGTGGTTCCCTCTGCCTAGTCCTCCTGGTGACCTCTAGGCTTGTGTGTGTGTGTGTGTGTGTGTGTGTGTGTGTGTGTGTGTGTGTGTGTGTGTGTGTGTGTGTGTGTGTGTGTGTGTGTGTGTGTGTGTGTGTGTGTGTGTGTGTGTGTGTGTGTGTCTAGCAAAGAAATGCTAAAACTCAATCTGGACAGTTTGCAGATTAATCAAAACATTTGATTTTTATAAAGAGGGGCAGTTCCAAAAATAGAGGGCTAGCTCCGTACGCCCATAAACCTGTCACTGAGATATGCCTCTCGCAATGATTATACTTAATCCCCTCTCCCCCTCCAGCCCCCACTAGCTCCCTGAGCCGCCAGCTAGCCACTATCTCTTCCTTTCAATTATATGTTTCTCCGCTCTTTTAGACAAAGAGTAATAAAGCTATAAATCGTATATCCTGCTGCAGATATAGACTTTTTGTCTCTGAGCTGCTGTTGAAACTGCCATAAACCACCCACAAAGTCAAAGATAAGGATTTACAGTTATTTAACATCCCCCTTGTCCCCTAAATCACAGCGATAAGAGAATTAAGTGATGACTATAGGTTCTTTGTCCTCTGGCTATTGATTTTTCTAACAGAGGCCCACAGGCAGCAATGTTTTTATTGAGCACCCCATTTGCTTTCAGTTTACCTGAAGTGAAATTGGTACACTGCTTGCTCTTTGATTCAGAGTAGACACAAAATGGTATGTGCACAAATACGCAGTGCCTTAAACAAATAAACCCAATAAAAATTTTTTTGCTAAAACATTCTGAATGTGCACATTTCAAGTCAAGGCGTTAGTATCAGCTATTGTTTCCAAGTCACCACTCATCATTACCACAAATGCTGGATGCTAATAACATTACAGTAGGCTTACTTTAGATAGCTGGATAGTACAGCGCATTCAGAAAGTATTCAGACCCCTCAACTTTTTCCACATTTTGTTACGTTACAGACTTATTCTAAAATTTATTTTTTTAAAGTATAATTTCTCAAGTCTAAAAACCTGTTTTCACTTTGTCCTTATGGGGTATTGTGTGTAGCTTGATGAGTAAAACAATACATTTTATCCATTTTAAAATTAGGCTGTAACGTAACAAAATGTGGAAACAGACAAGGGGTCCGAATACTTTCCAAATGCACTGTAGATATGGCTGTCTTGGATTCATCATATTCCTAAAGGAAACAGTCTGTCCTGTGGATTTAACCTGCCATGAAAAAAAAGTAAAACATTATTGAAACATATCTCTCTAAAATAGTCAGTGAGATCTATATTAAATGTACCAACTAATAAGCCTATGGCTCTATTCAATCTGTATCATTGAAACGTTAAAAATGAAAAGGTAATTTTTGATTGAGCTGACATACTCGGCATTTACTGTGATACAGTCTCCGCCAATCGAGGGAACATTTCCTTTCAATTTCAATCATTCTGTAACGCTGAACTTCCGAGATACGGATTGAATAGAGCCCCTAATCTGCTTGTTAAAGCACTCATTGTTTTGTTGCCTACACCCTCAGGAATATTCCTTTCTACACATAGCATGTCCCAGTTTAGGCAAAGATGTGTGTGGCTTAGCGTAACTTAGTCACTCACTTCAGCGTGAAATCACTAGTGTTGACGCATGAGAGAGAACAAAGCAGAAGTCCCACATCACATTTAATGACTGTGACGTTTGCTTGAAGATCCGTGTGGGTGTGTGTGCTTGCGCATGCGTATGTTTATGCGTATGCATGTGCGTGTGCGTATGCGTGTGCGTATGTGTATGTGTGACACAGTGGCATTTTGCTTGAAGATCACGACCCCGCAGCTATATGATAAATGTCAACCACAACATTGTTCTGTTAATAAGACATGCCACTGCCAACCTACCCATCGTCTCGTTGCTGACTGACAAAGCATACGGCCCCCCAAAGTAATAACTCATATTGATTGAAATATTGCTGCCTGGAAGACGTTCATTTGGTCCCTTTTTGAGAAGAAAGTACTATAGTCAGTATATACTAGCTAGATTGTTGTGATGACTGCTCTTGTAAATTTGATGCTGTGTACAAAAATATACATCCGGGAACTTCTGTCAGAAACCATATCAACTCATCATTAATACTCACATGATTACAATGAGTAAACTAGCGACACAGATCACGTTAACAACGGGCGTTAAGAAAAATGTGTGTGGTCGGTGCACTGACTGCACACTACTGGCTTTGATAAAGGTGTGAATTTAAATTATTATTATCAAATGCCGTTCATGAAATACCAGTCTACGGTAAAAAATAATTATGCGTAGCCTACTACTGTATCGACATGGTCCTCCTTCATAGCACAACACTGCATCTCTTATAAGAAGAGGTTATGGCGGGCCGGGCTGGTAGTTTAGGGGATTTGCCAGTTTAGGAGCTTAACTGGTGCCCCCTCTCCTGTCACTCAACAACCAAACAGGAAGAGGCTGCATACCACTCACTTCTTGCTCTATGTTTAACTCTGATGGGCTATGTCCCAAATGGCACCCTATTCACTATATAGTACTGCACTATATAGGCAATAGAGTTCCATTTGGGACCTATTCTTGGGATTTATTTTGGGTATCCATCTTGCAGACAGATATGGTATAATGTACCTAGTAGAGTGGCTTAAGCAGGTGGTATGTTGTTGTTATTAATACCTATCACTGTATAGGGGAAAGGGGGTAATTGCGATTTTTCTATTTTTTTTTACATTCAGCATCACTCCGTCAAGGGAAATATAGTATCCTTTCTGACAAAGATATCTACATATATTTCAGGATGTGGTGTATCCCTGGACATAATCACAATTAATGTAAACAACAGATTTTGAAAACATAGGTTGTCCAAAAACAAGTGGTCTCTTGGCACCATTTATCTCCTACGAATGTCTGTACTGAATTATATATTACCAATAACTTTTTTAAACCACGTCTATCATTATTTCCCAAACACAATTCAACGTAATCATAATCACTTTTTGTCTTTTTATAATTTTAAGCATATTTTAACACGGCCTTAACACCTAACAAACACTTTGTACTTTTTAAAACACATTTAACATAGGCCAGCCCTGTTGTTACCTCATATCCAAGCGATAATGGCTTGCATTATTCCTGGGAAGAAAACACTTCAATTTGCTCAACTTGCCATTGGCTCAACTTACCCCAAGGCAAACCTTTTGACTATATTAGCCCACACAGCTACAAGGATGTACTTTAATACTAGGTTTAGGACCTCATATTGAAACTTATAGAGACCCCAACTGATATAGACTGGTATAGAACAATCTTAAAATTATCTACTTTATTTTAAATACAAGCATTATGAAACCTCTAACACAATACATGTATTTTAATTTACCCCACTCTCCCCTACAACTCTCCTTGCTCTCACTTTATCTCCTGAATGACTCTGTTACTCTATTTTACAAATGTGGACAGTGTGCATACTTCATTCCATGTAGTTCTTAGCTTCTTCATCTCACGTGGTGGTAGCAATGTGAATTTCTCAGTGATCCTGGCTAGATTACAGTGTATCGTTAGGTCAGCTCTCTGAACCAGCTCTCATCAATGTGTGGTCTCAACAGAAGAACCCAATGTCCAGGTTCAAGTAGAGACAGGAAAGAAGAGATTATTTTTAGATGTAGAATAACAAAGCAGATTATATTATTGCGAAATTCTCAGGAGCGTCATTTCAAAGCTTTGCATTTGCCATTAATCAACCATTTTGCCGTGGTGTTGCATGCAGGATGTGGGTAAACAGTTTCTTTAATAATTTCTCTGGGAGATATTAAAGTGTATTTATGACCATTGTGCATACGTATAAAAGAAGACTGGCAGACATGAAAATCAAGTCCTCTAAAGGGTGTCATCTATCTCATGGTTCACTATGCTAAATCACAGATGAAAATAACAATATTCAAGATTGAATGAGATGGTAAAACAATGCCTAAGCCATGGCCTAAGCATTGCGTGAGGCATGAGTTGCGCAACATGCTAAAAACAAGTTATTGTGGGCCATATTTTATCTGTGTACACTGTTTTTTTGCTTCCAGAATGAAATCCATCAGACTTTGTTCTGTACATCAATGAGAAATAGCAGGTTTTAATGTAACTGCATGTGGCAATGTGTCTTTCCTAATGCTTGGATTTAAAGGCCTACAAAAGATGCCTTCTCCCCTGTTAGCTTATGTGAAGTCGATTTCCATTACTAATATATAAATCACAAGAGAAGTCATTACTAAGCTGGACTCTTTCATTATGAATCACAGTAGAAGTCATTACTAAGCTGGACTCTTTCATTAAAATGAGCTGTATCTTCTGCCTCTGGGAGCCGTATAGGAAGAATATACATCCTACAGAGGGAAACACATTAAAGGCAGCAATGCACCCGGGTGAAGTATTACTTCATTTATCCCACTAATGTATAACATTTATAACTCTGTGGTGAAAATAGGGGACAACACATTCTCAGAGTCTACATCATTAAGCTTTTAATAATTTAAATCTAGTTGGTGTGATAATAAATATACTGATGAAAGTTAAGTGGGCGTAGTAGCTGTTAAATGCGATTGGAAAACCTTGCACTTATCTAAAAGAGTAACACGAACAGTGCTGGAAATTCATTAATACAAATGTAATGGTTATACCCTACTGTACTTTTACATAGAAGCAAAAATACCTTTTCATTATGTGTTCGGCAGGGGCACTTTAAAAAAACACTTTTAATTGGATGGTAGATAACGGATTACTGCTTTACTCCAGATTGCTCGACCTTAGAATACATTTCTCTCACACACCAACTCAGACACAGTATTGACTTTCCAAATGAAAAGACATTAATGTAGATAATGGCCATTTTGAATTCTCATTAGTCATTGGGTTTCATTGGCAATCTGGAGGCATGGGCGATATATTAACAGTGGTGTTCACTGCTAGTCATTAAAGGAGAAATAAAAGTTAAAATAAATCCAATCCTGAAGCAGGAATGCCTGCTATTAATCTTGTTGGGCGACCATTGGGTTGCCTGCTTAACGGTTTTATTTAGTCATTTGTGTCCACTCCCTGATAATGCATTTATTCTGAATAATGCCCTGCTGCCAAAACGCTGAGTCCAAGAGATAATACAGTCAACACTGCAAATGGCAAGTTCTACACAACATCTCAGTTGCCTCTCCTACTGTGGATCACATCCAACCATGCATTAAATATATATAAGAACAACTTTGTAGGACAATTAATTATGTACATTTTGAACTGTATATTGTATTATTATTATTTAAATCAATGTGCATTGGTACAGTTTATATTGTATTAAAACAGTAGTTTCCTACAAGAATTTGTGGTTAATTTGACAACACCACAACCTCTACACGTGACGTCATCGCCCTAGAATAGCCAAGATGCTGTGGTAGTGGTGCATAAGATCATGAGCATGTGGGACATGAAACGATAAGCGGTGACTATGTTTTCCATTGTAATACACACAGTTGACATCACAAATCATATGCAGAGGCTGTAGAGCCTCAGCCCTCTATCCTACTATCTGCTTTGTCTGCGTCCTAGTCCCAAATGGCACCCTATTCCCTGTATAGTGCACTACTTTTGACCAGAGTGGGGTTTTGGGGCCTATGGAGCGCTGATCAAAAGTAGTGCACTAAATAGGGACAAGGGTGCCCTGGGACATATGCCTTCTCTCCAGTCCTCCTGAAGTGGCTCTGATAGCCGAGCATCTGCACCTCTGGGATGTTGACAAGGGTCCTGAGAACCAGGAAGGAATGTCAGAGCGGCAGGGCCTTGTGGATTATCTTCCCCCCCTGTCTAGTCAATCTGAAAGGGCTCCCGACTGAGTCCTGAACTCACTGATAGTGATAGGGAAGGTCAAAATGTATTTGTTTGCAGCCATGAAAGTTCTGGCAGGTTTTAAGGCAGTTCTGTCAGCAGCATCCTTGCACTCCTGACTTAAAGCTGCAATATGTAACGTTTTGGACGACCAGACCAAATTCACATAGAAATGTGTGTTATAGATCTGCCATTCTCATTGAAAGCAAGTCAAAGAAGCACTAGATTTGTTCTATGTGCACTATTTCTATGCTTCCCGTTCTTAAGTTTTGTTTTTGCTTCTTTTACTTTCGGTTTTGTACACCAGCTTCAAAACAGCTGAAAATACATTTTTTTTGTTAATGGAAAATATATTTCAGAGCGGTTTAGATGGTACAATGATTCTCTACACTTGCTTATTTTGTCACATCTACTGAAATTAGGAGAACTACCAGAAAATGGCGGGATCTTAAGCAAAGCAAATTTGTTACATATTGTACAAATTGGATTCGTAACATATCATATGAATAAGTTTATTTTATTTTTATATTGGCTGAAATTATACTAATGTTCCGGGGCATCACATTAACAGTGACTGCTGAGACTCTTTGATGACAAATGATGTTGACACTCAGAGCTCAGCTCACTGATTAAGTGTGTGATAGGGTTTACTGGAGGACTTGAACTGAAGCCAAAACATACAGAGAGAATATCCCTGTTTGACACAGTACTCTACTAGAAAACACACAAAGGAATAGGGATATCCCCATTCGAAATGACACAGTCTTTACTGACATAGGACTGTGTTGTTTATCTTCCAGTTTTCTGAAGAAATACTAACAACTGTGTTATAATACACAAAACATAACACATAAGATTAGTAGCTATTACAATAATCTTGTTACTAGCCAGGCTTCCCACTTTAGATTAGTATATATTACAATAGCCTCGTTGCTTCCCTAAAACGGGAAGCCTGGTGAAGTTCCATGGCAGAAATCAGTTAGAGGGGTCGGAACCCGGTGTAAATCACTGATGACTCGCAACACATCAAACCAATCAAATGCTTAGGCAGAGCACCAAAGATGCTCAAAAGATTAGTGCCATAGTAGCAACCAACAAGCACTGTTCAAGTTCAAGTTTTGTAAGTCGTATGTATGGGATACGTATGGTATACATCGTCCAACGAAATGCTTACTTGCAGGTTCCTTCTCGATAATGCAACAGCAAATAATAAATAATACAAGATAAGAATATGAACACAAAGTAAATGGCTCAGTAGAATAGAATAAACATTTTAGCATAAATATAATACAGGAAGGCACAATTTATAGTCCAATATTTACACGTGTTTTGAGAAGGGGGGATTGATGGGCAAGTGTTTAAATTACGCAGTGTTTAGCAATCATAATAAGAGTCTGGTTGCAGCAGTTGTGATGTGTGTGTGTTTAGAACGTTAGCAGCATAACTGGTTTTCATTGCAATTCTCTGTTATGTCGTCTCCTTATTTCAAATAAATCCGATCAGATTTTTATTTGTAACATGCGCTCAATACAACAGGCAGTGAAATGCTTACTTTCAAGCCGTTAACCAACAATGCAGTTTTAAGAAAATACCACAAAAAAAGTAAGAGATAACAATAACAAATGATTGAAGAACAGCAGTAAATATCAATAGCGGGGCTATATACAGGGGGTACCTGTGTTGAGGTAATTGAGGTAATATGTACATATAGGTAGAGTTATTAAAGTGACTATGCATAGATAATAAAGGAGAGTAGCAGCAGCGTTCCGGGAGGGGGGTAACCATTTGATTAGCTGTTCAGGAGTCTTATGGCTTGAGGTAGAAGCTATTTAGGAGCCTCTTGGACCTAGACTTGGTGCTCCGGTACTGCTTGTCGTGCGGTAGCAGAGAGAACAGTCTATGACTAGGGTGGCTGGAGTCTCTAACAATTTTTAGGGAGTTCCTCTGACACCGCCTGGCATAGAGGTCCTGGATGGCAGGAATCTTGGCCCCGGGCCAAACTTACTACCCTCTGTAGTGCCTTGCAGTCGGAGGCGTTGCAGTTGCCATACCAGACAGTGATGCAACCCGTCAGGATGCTCTCGATGGTGCAGCTGTAAACTTTCTGAGGATCTGAAGACCCATGACAAATCTTAGGCTGTCTCATCGTTGATGGTGATCAGGGCGACCACTGTTGTGTCATCAGCAAACTTAATGATGGTGTTGGAGTCGTGCCTGGCCGTGCAGTAATGCGTGAACAGGGAGTACAGTACATTTACATTTACATTTAAGTCATTTAGCAGACGCTCTTATTCAGAGCGACTTACAAATTGGTGCATACACCTTATGACATCCAGTGGAACAGCCACTTACAATAGTGCATCTAAATCTTTTTAGGGGGGTGAGAAGGATTACTTACCCTATCCTAGGTATTCCTTGAAGAGGTGGGGTTTCAGGTGTCTCCGGAAGGTGGTGATTGACTCCGCTGTCCTGGCGTCGTGAGGGAGTTTGTTCCACCATTGGGGGGCCAGAGCAGCGAACAGTTTTGACTGGGCTGAGCGGGAACTGTACTTCCTCAGTGGTAGGGAGGCGAGCAGCCAGAGGTGGATGAACGCAGTGCCCTTGTTTGGGTGTAGGGCCTGATCAGAGCCTGGAGGTACTGAGGTGCCGTTCCCCTCACAGCTCCGTAGGCAAGCACCATGGTCTTGTAGCGGATGCGAGCTTCAACTGGAAGCCAGTGGAGAGAGCGGAGGAGCGGAGTGACGTGAGAGAACTTGGGAAGGTTGAACACCAGACGGGCTGCGGCGTTCTGGATGAGTTGTAGGGGTTTAATGGCACAGGCAGGGAGCCCAGCCAACAGCGAGTTGCAGTAATCAAGACGGGAGATGACAAGTGCCTGGATTAGGACCTGCGCCGCTTCCTGTGTGAGGCAGGGTCGTACTCTGCGGATGTTGTAGAGCATGAACCTACAGGAACGGGCCACCGCCTTGATGTTAGTTGAGAACGACAGGGTGTTGTCCAGGATCACGCCAAGGTTCTTAGCGCTCTGGGAGGAGGACACAATGGAGTTGTCAACCGTGATGGCGAGATCATGGAACGGGCAGTCCTTCCCCGGGAGGAAGAGGAGCTCCGTCTTGCTGAGGTTCAGCTTGAGGTGGTGATCCGTCATCCACACTGATATGTCTGCCAGACATGCAGAGATGCGATTCGCCACCTGGTCATCAGAAGGGGGAAAGGAGAAGATTAATTGTGTGTCGTCAGCATAGCAATGATAGGAGAGACCATGTGAGGTTATGACAGAGCCAAGTGACTTGGTGTATAGCGAGAATAAGAGAGGGCCTAGAACAGAGCCCTGGGGGACACCAGTGGTGAGAGCGCGTGGTGAGGAGACAGATTCTCGCCACGCCACCTGGTAGGAGCGACCTGTCAGGTAGGACGCAATCCAAGCGTGGGCCGCGCCGGAGATGCCCAACTCGGAGAGGGTGGAGAGGAGGATCTGATGGTTCACAGTATCGAAGGCAGCCGATAGGTCTAGAAGGATGAGAGCAGAGGAGAGAGAGTTAGCTTTAGCAGTGCGGAGCGCCTCCGTGATACAGAGAAGAGCAGTCTCAGTTGAATGACTAGTCTTGAAACCTGACTGATTTGGATCAAGAAGGTCATTCTGAGAGAGATAGCGGTAGAGCTGGCCAAGTAGAAGGCTGAGCACGCACCCCTGAGGGGCCCCTGTGCTGAGGATCAGCGTGGCGGATGTGTTGTTACCTACCCTTACCACCTGGTGGCAGACCGTCAGGAAGGCCAGGATCCAGTTGCAGACGGAGGTGTTTAGTCCCAGGTTCCTTTGGTGATGAGCTTTGAGGGTACTATGGTGTTGAATGCTGAGCGGTAGTCAATGAATAGCATTCTCACATAGTAGACGTTCCTTTTCCAGGTGTGAAAGGGCAGTGTGGAGTGCAATAGAGATTGCATCATCTATTTTCATACTGTATCTAAATTACAAGGGTTGGATTTGCACTAAAATATTTTATATGTCAGCACTTAAAAGGCATGTACAAAATCTGGTATATGGTTTGTGTCATATACATTTTCTACTGGTATCATTTTAAATTGAGAACATATAGTTCAACATGTAAACAATGTGTGAGTTTAGCTATTCTCTGCTTCAGATGACAGAAGCCCATAAGGCCAGTAATTACTTTGACATTTTAGTCCTTTAGCATACACTCTTGTCCAGAGTGACTTACAGTTAGTGCATTCATGTTAAGATAGCTAGATGGGACAACCGCATATCACAGGCATAGTAAGTACATTTTTCCTCAATAAAGTAGCTATCAGCAAAGTCAGTGCTAGTATGTCGGAGCCGAGTGACTTGGTGTATAGAGAGAAGAGGAGAGGGCCTAAAACTCAGCCCTGGGGGACACCAGTAGTGAGAGTTTGTGATACAGACACAGATCCTCTCCACATTACCTGGTAGGAGCAGCCTGCCAGGTAGGATGCAATTCAGGAACGTACAGAGGCTGAGACACCCAGCCCTGAGAGGGTGGAGAGGATTATCTGATGGTTCACGGTGTCAACGGCAGTGGATAGATCTAGGAGGATGAGAACAGAGGAGAGTGAGTCAGCTTTGGCAGTGCGGAGAGCTTCTGTGACACAGAGAAGAGCAGTCTCGGTTGAATGACCTGTCTTGAAACCTGACTGGTTAGGGCACGAAGATTGTTCTGAGGGAGATAACGAGAGAGTTGATCAGTGTTTTCGAAAGAAAAGAAAGAAGGGATACTGGTCTATAGTTTTTGATGTCAGATGAGTCAGGTGATGGTTTCTTGAGGAGGAGAGCAACTCAGGCCATTTTGAAGTCAGAGGGGATTCAGCCAGTGGTCAGGGATGAGTTAATGAGAGAAGTGAGGAATGGGAGAAGGTCTACAGAGATGGTCTGGAGAAGGGAGGAGGAGATGGGGTCGAGCTGGCAGGTTGTCAGGTGGACAGACCTTATGTAATGCCGTCATACTAAGGCCTCATATCATGCTAGGCCTCAAATCATGCTAGGCCTCAAATCATGCTTGGCCTCAAATCAAATCAAATTTTATTGGTCACATACACATGGCTAGCAAATGATAATGCGAGTGTTGCGAAATGCTTGTTCCGACAGTGCAGTAATATCTAACAAGTAATCGAACAATTCCACAACAACTACCTAATACATACAAATCTAAAGGGATGGACTAAGAATATGTACATATAAATATATGAATGAGCGATGGCCGAGCGGCATAGGCAAGATGCAGTAGATGGTATAAGATACAGTATATACATTTAAAGTGACTAGTGATCCATTAATTAAAGTGGCCAATGATTTGAGTCTGTATGTAGGCAGCAGCCTCTCTGAGTTAGTGATTGCTATTTAACAGTCTGATGGCCTTGAGATAGAAGCTGTTTTTCAGTCTCTCGGTCCCAGCTTTGATGCACTTGTACTGACCTCACCTTCTGGATGGTAGTGGGGTGAACAGGCAGTGGCTCGGGTGGTTGTTGTCCTTGATGATCTTTCTGGCCTTCCTGTGACATCGGGTGCTATAGGTGTCCTGGAGTGCAGATAGTTTTCCCCTGGTGATCCATTATGCAGACCTCACCACCCTCTGGAGAGCCTTGCGGTTGAAGGCGATGCAGTTGGCATACCAGGTGGTGATACCAGGTGATGCTCTCAATTGTGCATCTGTAAAATTTGTTAGGGTTTTAGGTGACAAGCCAAATTTCTTCAGCCTCCTGAGGTCGAAGAGGCTCTGTTGCGCCTTCTTCACCACGCTGTCTGTGTGGGTGGACCATTTCAGTTTATCTGTGATTTGTACGCTGAGAAACTTAAAACTGTCCCCCTTCTCCACTACTGTCCCATCGATGTGGATAGGGGGGTGTTCCCTCTGCTGTTCCCAGAAGTCCACTATCATCTCCTTGTTTTGTTGACATTGAGTGAGAGGTTGTTTTCCTGACAACACACTTCGAGTGCCCACACCTCCTCCATGTAGGCTGTTTTGTTATTGTTTGTAATCAAGCCCACTACTGTTGTGTTGTCTGCAAACTTGATGATTGAGTTGGAGGCGTGCATGGCCATGCAGTCATGGGTGAACAGGGAGTACAGGAGTGGGCTGAGCACGCACCCTTGTGGGGCAGCAAAGTGGAGATGTTGTTTCCTACCTTAACCACCTGGGGCCGGCCCGTCAGAAAGTCCAGGACCAAATTGCAAACTTAATGATGAGCTTGGAGGGTACTGTGGTGTTGAATGCTGAGCTGTTGTCAATGAACAGCATTCTTACATAGGTATTCCTCTTGTCCAGATGGGATAGGGTATGTGCAGTGTGATGGCGATTGCGTCGTCTGTGGACCTGTTGGGACGGTATGTAAACTGAAGTGGGTCTAGGGTGGCAGGTAAGGTGGAGGTGATATGATCCTTGTCTAGTCTCTCAAAGCACTTAATGATGATAGAAGTGAGTGTTACAGGGTGATAGTCGTTTAGTTCAGTTATATTTACCTTCTTGGGTACAGGAACAATGGTGGCCATCTTGAAGGATGTGGGAACATCAGACTGGGATAGGGAGCGATTGAATATATCCGTAAACACACCAGCCAGCTGGTCTGCGTATGCTCTGAGGATACGGCTATCGATGCTGTCTGGGCCAACACCCTTGCGAGAGTTAACACGTTTAAATGTCATATTCACGTCCGCCACGGACAAGGAGAGGGAGGGCCCGCAGTCTTGGTAGCGGGCCACGTCAGTGTATTATCCTCAAGCGGGCAAAGTTTGTCTGGAAGCAAGACGTCGCTGTCTGTGACGTGGCTGGTTTTCTTTTTGTAGTCCGTAATTGCCTGTAGACCCTGCCACATACTGTATGTCTCGTGTCTGAGCCTTTGAATTGCGACTCCACTTTGTCCCTATTCCGACATTTCGCTTGTTTGATTGCCTTGCGGAGAGAATAACTACACTGTTTATATTCGGCCATATTCCCAGTTATCTTTCCATGGTTAAATGCGGTGGATCGCACTTTCATTTTAGAGCGAATGCCTCCATCTATCCACGGTTTCTGGTTAGGATAGGTTTTAATAGTCACAGTGGGTACAACATCTCAAATGCACTTCCATATAAACTCACTCACCGAGTCACTGTATAAATCTATATTATTCCCTGAGGCTGCCCAGAACATTTCCCAGTCCACGTGATCAAAATATTCTTGAAGCGTGGATTCTGATTGGTCAGACCAGCGTCAAATGGTTCTAATCACGGCTACATCCTGTTTGAGTTTCTGCCTATAGGACGGTTGGAGCAAAATGGAGTCGACGTCGGATTTGCCGAAGGGGGGGTGGGGGAGGGCCTTGTATACATCGCAGAAGTTAGAGTAGCAGTGGTCCAGTGTATTGCCCGCGTGAGTGCTCCAATCAATACGCTGATAGAATTTAGGGAGCCTTGTTCTCAAATTTGCCTTATTAAAATCCCCAGCTACAATAAATGCAGCCTCAGGATTTTATTTTATTTATTTATTTTATTTCACCTTTATTTAACCAGGTAGGCTAGCTGAGAACAAGTTCTCATTTGCAACTGCGCCCTGGCCAAGATAAAGCATAGCAGTGTGAACAGACAACACAGAGTTACACATGGAGTAAACAATTAACAAGTCAATAACACAGTAGAAAAAAAGGGGAGTCTATATACATTGTGTGCAAAAGGCATGAGGAGGTAGGCGAATAATGACAATTTTGCAGATTAACACTGGAGTGATAAATGATCAGATGGGCATGTACAGGTAGAGATATTGGTGTGCAAAAGAGCAGAAAAGTAAATAAATAAAAACAGTATGGGGATGAGGTAGGTAAAAATGGGTGGGCTATTTACCAATAGACTATGTACAGCTGCAGCGATCGGTTAGCTGCTCAGATAGCAGATGTTTGAAGTTGATGAGGGAGATAAAAATCTCCAACTTCAGCGATTTTTGCAATTCGTTCCAGTCACAGGCAGCAGAGAACTGGAACGAAAGGCGGCCAAATGAGGTGTTGGCTTTAGGGAAGATCAGTGAGATACACCTGCTGGAGCGCGTGCTACGGATGGGTTTTTCCATCGTGACCAGTGAACTGAGATAAGGCAGAGGTTTACCTAGCATGGACTACGAATATGTAGCGAAGGCCAGCCGACTAGAGCATACAAGTCGCAGTGGAGGCCGCGAATGGTTAAAAAGCATGCATTTGGTTTTACTAGCATTTAAGAGCAGTTGGAGGCCACGGAAGGAGTGTTGTATGGCATTGAAGCTCGTTTGGAGGTTAGATAGCACAGTGTCCAAGGACGGGCCGGAAGTATATAGAATGGTGTCGTCTGCGTAGAGGTGGATCAGGGAATCGCCCGCAGCAAGAGCAACATCATTGATATATACAGAGAAAAGAGTCGGCCCGAGAATTGAACCATGTGGCACCCCCATAGAGACTGCCAGAGGACCAGACAGCATGCCCTCCGATTTGACACACTGAACTCTGTCAGCAAAGTAATTGGTGAACCAGGCAAGGCAGTCATCCGAAAAACCGAGGCTACTGAGTCTGCCGATAAGAATATGGTGATTGACAGAGTCGAAAGCCTCGGCAAGGTGGATGAAGACGGCTGCACAGTACTGTCTTTTATCGATGGCGGTTATGTTATCGTTTAGTACCTTGAGCGTGGCTGAGGTGCACCCGTGACCGGCTCGGAAACCAGATTGCACAGCGGAGAAGGTACGGTGGGATTCGAGATGGTCAGTGACCTGTTTGTTGACTTGGCATTCGAAGACCTTAGATAGGCAGGGCAGGATGGATATAGGTCTGTAACAGTTTGGGTCCAGGGTGTCTCCCCCTTTGAAGAGGGGGATGACTGCGGCAGCTTTCCAATCCTTGGGGATCTCAGCCGATATGAAAGAGAGGTTGAACAGGCTGGTAATAGGTGTTGCGACAATGGCGGCGGATTGTTTCAGAAATAGAGGGTCCAGATTGTCAAGCCCAGCTGATTTGTACGGGTCCAGGTTTTGCAGCTCTTTCAGAACATCTGCTATCTGGATTTGGGTAAAGGAGAACCTGGAGAGGCTTGGGCGAGTAGCTGCGGGGGGGCGGAGCTGTTGGCCGAGGTTGGAGTAGCCAGGCGGAAGGCATGGCCAGCCGTTGAGAAATGCTTGTTGAAGTTTTCGATAATCGGTTATATGGTTTCCTGTTTACATAGAGTCCAGGGAAGTTCCTTGAAGGCCATCGTGGTATCTGCTGAGTGGGGATATTCACAGCTGTGACAATAACTGTCGAGAATTCCCTTGGGAGATGCATGCCATATGATAAGCTGCAAAATATACTGAGAGAGAGTGACAATCAAATAAAACAGATTGGGGATATTACAACTACTGTACACAAAAATTAAATGTTAATTTGAGAATACAACACAGAAACACAGATACATTAGAGACAGAAACCCTTCCCCTCTTTATTGCAGGATTGTGATAAATGATTAATCAACATTCCCACTAGTTCATTTTGAGTAATAGTTTAACAATTTAAACAACTTTAAACACTTCACTTCAAAGGGAGGCATGACAACGACGTGATTTTGGAGGTATGGCAATACGAGACCACTATTACAATAATGATTACAGATGGGATGGCCTGCTTTCCACTCGTGCTAGCCCTCATGTTTTCTCACTGTAATTAATGTCTTAAAGGGATAGCTCTGAAGGTCAGGACTGAAACTATGCATCATATCACCTACTATAACACTAGTCAGACCTGGGTTCCAATAGTTTCCCTTTTCTTTCAACTACTTCAAGCATTTGATTGAGTCTGCCTGCCTGGAGTGCCAGATCGTTGGGGTTTGTAGTTTTGGGACAACTGCATTGTTTCCATTGCACCAGGCAAGCTCAATCAAATACAGATAAAGTGTTTGAAAGAAAACAAATACTGTTTGAAGCCAGGTCTGGCGCTAGTCAAAGCATTGCCTGATGACTTGGTTCTGCAGGGAGTTTCTGCTGTCACAATAAATCAATGACACGCCGAATACAGTGTAATCATACAGGGATCCTGTTTCTCGCTCTCTTCACCACATAATGGTCTGTAAAACCCATTGCGCGATGGGGCACACTCCTCAACCCAGCTGTGCATGCAATGCACCGTAATAGCTGTCGTGTTTGATGGTTGATTTGAGAAAGACAAGTCATGGGAGAAAAATACACAAAACCATGCTTGTTTGTTTAAGTGTGCTAGTCTTCCGCCCATGCATTCTGCACTATACAGTGATCAGCATTCTTCAGTGCCAGTAGCCAACGACGGTTCTCTTGATCTTGTTCCCTGTCTTACACTCTGTTCAGTTAGAACACAGTAAAGTTGGATGTCATTTAATGATATATTATTTCGGAATGCTGCTTTTTCCCAACATGCACCACAGAACTGAAGGACACTGCTGGCATTTGTCAACAATTGAATATTCAACTCTTAAATCCATCAAAATGGTGGATCAGAAGCTTAGCATATTCTTCAAGCCAAAGGATCAAACTGTGATCAGGAACAAGGGAGGGAACTCCTGCTGTGTTCATATCCCAGACCCCCGTTCATCATAAAGACAGATAATATTGACTCGTTTTTTCAAATTACCCAAACACCATGCAGCCCTTTCATTTCAGCAGACAGTTTATTCTCCTCATCTGGAGTACTTTCTGTCATATCATGTCTGATACACTGCTCTGTCTTTGACAGTGCATTGTCCTTTGATGAGCCTTAAAAGGCTTGGTTTGATGGATGATAACTTCGGCATCTTTCTCTGTTGTGGACTTGTGACGAGGGAGTGCATGTGAGATGTGAGGAGGAAGACACAGCGTGAATGGGAGGTGTGTGTGTGTGTGTGTGTGTGTGTGTGTGTGTGTGTGTGTGTGTGTGTGTGTGTGTGTGTGTGTGTGTGTGTGTGTGTGTGTGTGTGTGTGTGTGTGTGTGTGTGTGTGTGTGTCAAAGCTATCTGGTGTATGACACCCAGGCAGGCCTTACTGTTAGGCTTTGATCAGTCTGAAATAATAGCAAAGTAAACATGTATACTTTCATATTACATAGACCACTTATAGCCTACCATGTACAGGTGTTTCCATATACAAGTTAATCAAACGTTATTGCCACATGCGCCGAATACAACAAGTGTAGACTTTACCGTGAAACGCTTACTTATAAGCCCTTAACCAACAGTGTAGTTCAAGAAGAAGAAAATATTTACCAAGTAGACTAAAATAAAAAGTCATAATAAAAAGTAACACAATAAGAATAACAATAACGAGACCTTATACAGGGGGCACCGAGTACCGGGTTGGTGTGCAGGGGTACAGGCTAGTTGAGGTAATTTGTACATGTTTGTGGGGGTGAAGTGACTATGCATAGGTAACAAACAAACAGCGAGTAGCAGCAGTGTACGAAGGGGGGTGTTAGTGTAAATGGTCTCCAGTGGTGAATTTTATGAATTCTTCAGCGGTCTAATGGCTTGGGGGTAGAAGCTGTTGAGGAGCCTTTTGGTCCTGGACTTGGCACTTCGGTACCGCTTGCCGTGCGGTAGCAGAGAAAACAGTCTATTACTTGGGTGACTGGAGTCTCTGACAATTTTATGGGCTTTCCTCTGACACCGCCTATTATATAGGTCCTGGGTGGCAGGAAGTTTGGCCCCGGTAATGTACTGGGCCGTTCGCACTACTCTCGGTAGCGCCTTACGGTCAGATGCCAAACAGTTGCCATACCAGGCTGTGATGTGACCGATCAGGATGCTCTCAATGGTGCAGCTGTAGAACCTTTTGAGGATCTGGGGGCCCATTCCAAATATTTTCAGTCTCCTGAAGGGGAAAAGGTTTTGTTGTGCCCTCTTCATGACTGTCTTGGTATGTTTGGACCATGATAGTTTGTTGGTGATGTGGACACCAAGGAACTGGAAACTCTCAACCCGCTCCACTACAGCCCCATCGATGCTAATGGGGGCCTGTTTGGCCCGCCTTTTCCTGTAGTCCACGATCAGCTCCTTTGTCTTGCTCACATTGAGGTGTAAATATTTGAGTTGTAATAGAACATATTTTTGCTGAAAGAGATGCCTCTTGCAAACTTCTGAAGATCAAATGAATGACTATGATATACCATTACAACAGTAGATCACCATGTATGTGAACTGTGGTAATCCCTGTGATCTTAAACCTACCTCAATCCTGTACGTACCAGAACAAAGCTGCGATGATACTGGGACACTAAACTACTATATACTTGGTGTCCATTTTTGCTTCAACTATCAGATTGCTTGCAGTATACCTATCCCCGGGCACTGCCTTGCCTGGTTGCCAAGTTCTAAGTTTCAATAAGTTTGAGAGGTTGTACTGTAATGGATTCTATAGGGAGGCTGTCAAAGATAAATATTTGAGTCGTAATAGAACATACTTTTGCTGAAAGAGACTCCTCTCGCAAACTTCTGAAGATCAAATGAATGACAATGATATACCATTACAACAGTAGATTACTATGTATTGTTTTGTGCCTGATACTTGAGGGTTTGGTTCATTACATAAGCCAGTCAGAATTTCGACCAATGGGGGGGACATTATTTGGCATGACAGGCCCTCTATCTCATGTTCAGTTACAGCTAATGGACATTCAGAATATTGAGTTTACAATGGCATGCATCAAGCTTACTTAGACTTACCCTTAAGTGGCAATACTAGACGCTATTATTACACAATACTGTGTTATAGAGTGGTTTTATGCCCTCCATAGTACATAACATGACATATACTTAGGGGAAATAAATAGATAAGTAATCATATACTAAAGTGAGAGGGTGCGCCATACTATTTACTGGTTAAGGATTAATAAAAGGCCTCACAGGAGAAATCAGTGGAGGTGTTTGGGTGTAGAAATCCAATATGTGCATTAGAACATTCATCAGTGTCATACAGGATTATTGTTGATGTTCACGTGGTCACATGTACCTGGGGCGGTAGGTAGCCTAGTGGTTAGAGCGTTGAGCCAGTAACCGAAAGGTTGCAGGATTGAATCCCGAGCTGCACAAGATAAAAATCTGTCGTCCTGCCTCTGAACAAGGCAGTTAACCCACTGTTCCCCAGTAGGCCATCATTGTGAATAATTGATTCTTAACTGACTTGCCTAGTTAAATAAAATAAAACATCTGTTGACTAGTTTCTTGAGGTTGGTTGATGTCATATCTCTTTCGATTTTGGATAATGGGACAATATCCCTACTGATACTTAGCGATCAGAATATTTGATGTGGACTTTCATACATACACACTAAAAAAGCCAACTTAACAAATTGCTTAAACAGCATTTTTATGTGAGTTGACTGGACTTCAAATGGACAAGAATTTTAGCTAGTGTGTTAAAGTTTGTTTACTCAACAAACTGCTCGAAGAGAGCTGAATTTGATAAAGCTTATTAAGTAAGATTACAAATGAATGTCTGGCTTTGGAAGGCAACACTGTATGTTGGTTCAGCTATATGCCCAAACCTTGAGCAAACTCACTACTCACTATCCTATTGCAGCTTGGTTCCCTTACATTTTTTTTTTTAAATAAACTTTTTTTACAGTGCGGTAGACCTACACTTTTAACTTATAGGCCAACAAAACTGAATAGTTACACTTTGTAACACCAAAACTAGTGGAAACTGAGCTGCCACCAACATGAAGGAGACAAAACCTTAAGATGTTGTGAAACATGACATGATGTGTTGTAACACCACTTAATCAAGAGCCCTACTGGAAAAGGTTGAAAACACTATTTGGGTGTTTCGAGTTCTGTTTAGTGAAGGATTAGATGCAGTTGAAGTCGGACATTTACATACACTTAGGTTGGAGTCATTAAAACTTGTTTTTCAAACACTGCAAAAAAGTATTGTTAACAAACTATAGTTTTGGCAAGTCGGTTAGGACATCTACTTTGTGCATGACACAAGTAATTTTTCCAACAATTGTTTACAGGCAGATTATTTCACTTATAATTCACTGTATCACAATTCCAGTGGGTCAGAAGTTTACATACACTAAGTTGACTGTGCCTTTAACCAGCTTGGAAAATTCCAGAAAATTATGTCATGGCTTTAGAAGCTAGGCTAATTGACATCTTTTGAGTCAATTGGAGGTGTACCTGTGGATGTATTTCAAGGCCTACCTTCAATCTCAATGGCTCTTTGCTTGACATCATGGGAAAATCAAAAGAAATTAGCCAAGACCTCAGAAAAAAATGTGTAGAGTCTGTTTCATCCTTGTGAGCAATTTCCAAACACCTGAAGGTACCGTGTTCATCTGTACAAACAATAGTATGCAAGTATAAACACCATGGGACCACGCAGCCGTCATACCACTCAGGAAGGAGACGTGTTCTGTCTCCTAGACATGAACGTACTTTGGTGCGAAAAGTGCAAATCAATCCCAGAACAACAGCAAAGGACCGTGTGAAGATGCTGGAGGAAACAGGTACAAAGTATCTATATCCACAGTAAAACTAATCCTATTTCGACATAACCTGAAAGGTCGCTTAGCAAGGAAGAAGCCACTGCTCCAAAATCGCCATAAAAAGCCAGACTACGGTTTGCAACTGCACATGGGGACAAAGATCATACTTTTTGGAGAAATGTCCTCTCGTCTGATGAAACAAAAATAGAACTGTTCGACCATAATGACCATCATTATGTTTGGAGGAAAAAGGGGGATGCTTGCCAGCCGAAGAACACCATCCCAACCGTGAAGCACGTGGTTGGCAGCATCAGGTTGTGGGGGTGCTTTGCTGCAGGAGGGACTGGTGCACTTCACAAAATAGATGGCATCATGAGGCAGGAAATGTATGTGGATATATTGAAGCAGCATCTCAAGACATCAGTCAGGAAATTAAAGCTTGGTCGCAAATAGGTCTGGCAAAATGGCTTAAGGACAACAAAGTCAAGGTATTGGAGTGGCCATCAGAAAGCCCTGACCTCAATCCTATAGAAAATGTGTGGGCAGAACTGAAAAAGCGTGTGCAAGCAAGGAGACCTACAAACCTGACTCAGTTACAGCAGCTCTGTCAGGAGGAATGGGCCAAAATTCACCCAACTTATTGTGGGAAGCTTGTGGAACGCTACTCGAAATGTTTGATCCAAGTTAAACAATTTAAAGGCAATGCTACCAAATACTAATTGAGTGTATGTAAACTTCTGACCTACTGGGAATGTGATGAAATAAATAAAAGCTGAAATAAATCATTCTCTCTACTATTATTCTGACATATCACGTTCTTATATAAAGTGGTGATCCTAACTGACCTTAGACAGGGAATTTTTACAAGGATTAAATGTCAGGAATAGTGAAAAACTGAGTTTAAATGTATTTGGCTAAGGTGTATGTAAACTTCCGACTTCAACTGTATCTTCTCTTTTGGTGGTGTTTTCTATCTCTAATGTTTCTAAACACTTATGGTGTTTCAAATCCTGTCTAGTGCGGAATTACAGTGCCTTAGAAAGTATTCACTCTCCTTGACTTTTTCTCCATTTTGTTGTTACAAAGTGAGATTAAAATGTATTTAATTGTCTTTTTTTGTGTCAATTATCTACACAAAATACTCCATCAAATTGCAAGAATAATTTGTTAAAGAAATCATTAAAAATAAAACACTAATGTATCTTGATTCAACCCCCTGAGCCAATACTTATTAGAATCACCTTTGGCAGCGATTACAGCTGTGAGTCTTTTTGGGTAAGTCCCTAAGAGCTTTCATGCCTAGATTGTGCAACATTTGCCCATTATTCTATTCAAAAGGAACATTCACTTTCTTCTTGGTAAGCAACTCCAGTGTAGAATTTGGCCTTGTGTTTTAGGTTTTTGTCCTATTGAAAGGTGAATTAATCTCCCATTGTCTGTTGGAAAGCACACTGAGTCAGGTTTTCCTCTGCAATATTGTCCGCTCTTAGGACCATTCCATTTATTGTTTTGTCCTGAAAAGCTCCCCAGTCCTTAATGATTACAAGCATACCCATAACATGATGCAGAAACCACTATGCTTGAAAATATGGAGAGTGGTTCTCAGTCATGTGTGTACTAGATTACTCCCCCAGAAGTCAGGCAGGGTACAATTCCTGTTTCCTACTTTCACTCCTTGTCTGTCTCCTCCTGTTTCTAATATGTCTAAATAAAGCATTTAATAAATTAAGGTGGAATTCTACAAAAAAATATTATCCCGATGCCCGGCGCAGAGGAAGGCTCCTGCCATGGAGCGGGACTGGACGCCGCGCCTGGACTGGGCACCGGCGCAGAGGAAGGCTCCTGCCATGGAGCGGGACTAGACGCCGCGCCTGGACTGGGCACCGGCGCAGAGGAAGGCTCCTGCCATGGAGCGGGACTAGATGCCGTGCCTGGACTGGGCACCGGCGCAGAGGAAGGCTCCTGCCAGGGAGCAGGCCTCGACACCATGCCTGGACTGGGCACCGGCGCAGAGGAAGACTCCTGCCATGGAGGGGGACTGGAAACCGCGCCCGGACCGGGCATCGGCGCAGAGGAAGGCTCCTGCTATGGAGCGGGACTGGACGCCGTGCCTGGACTGGGCACCGGCGCAGAAGAAGGCTCCTGCCATGGAGCAGGACTGGGGAGGCGCACTGGAGGCCTGGTGCGTGGAGCCGGCACAGGTGGCACCGGACTGGTAACACGCACTTCAGGGCGAGTGCGGGGAGCCGGCACAGGACGTACTGGACTGGGAAGGCGCACTGGAGGCCAGATGTGTGAAGCCAGCACAGACTTCACCAAACAGCTGACAGGCTCTTCAGGTCGAATGTTGAGCAGAACACACTTGACCAACATCTCTCTCCTCTCTCTCTCCCCAACTTCTCCATCGCCTCCCTGACAGTCTCTGGCTCTTCCCTCTGCTCAGCCACCAGCTCCATGTGCCCCTCCCTCAATACCGGGCTGGGGAGGCGCACTGGTGGCCTGGTGTGTGGAGCTGACACAGATGGTACCAGGCTGAGAAGGCACTCTTCAGCGCGCCTGCGCTGCAACATACTCCTCGCCAAAACCTCTCTCCGGTACCCCTCGTTGAACTCCTCTAGAGTTTGCCACTCCCCGCTGCTCAGTCGACCACCCCATGTGCCCCCCCCCCAAAAAAAAATATTGGGGTTTCTGTGGCCGCGGCCCCCGGTGTCGTCGCTGTCCTTCCTGATCTTTACGCGACTCCCGCCAAGGAAGGGTCTCGCATCCTCTCCTGATCTCCTCCCAGGTCCAACTCACCTTCTCCTCCATGACACGCTGCTTGGTCCTTGCTTGGGATATTCTGTCATGGCGTGTGTTGAGTTCCACATCTTTATTTGCAGTGAAAATTCCCACAAAACAATAAACTAACAACGAAACGTGGCATCAGTGGTGCAACATGTACATACTCAAAACAATATCCCACAAAGCAGGTGGGAGAAAGGGCTTCCTAAATATGATCCCCAATTAGAGGCCCCTAATTGGGAACCATACAAACCAGCCACATAGAAAATAAATGACTAGAACACCCCCCTAGTCACACTCTGACCTAAACACCATAGAGAACCGAGGGCTCTTTATGGTCAGGGTGTGACAGTACAGGTCTTTTTAAAAATGTAACCTTTATTTAACTAGGCAAGCCAGTTAAGAACAAATTCTTATTTACATTGACGGCCTACCCTGGCCAAACCTGGATGACACTGGACCAAATGTGCCCAGCCCTATGGGACTCCCAATTACTTACATTGGGTTGACATTCAAACACCCTCCAAACACCAAATCTCATCTTAGGTACACTACTTTTCATGGTTTCATTCCACAGTCATAGTGTTTTGTGTCTTTCTATTTTTACAGTGTAGTATATTAAGTGATATAAGTGAATTCGGTGGTATAAGTGAATTCTTGTGTCTCAAAACCATGTCTTTATAAAATATGTGAAGATTTACTGAGAAGATAAACAAAACATGGCCTCTGATCTAGTCTCACAAATACGGTGGCTCTAAAAACCAGCAAGTCATCCAGTCAGCCTTGGGTTGGGGTTGTGATCTCTGCTGGTTTCGCAACATCTGTTCAGGAACATACTCTGTTAATATATTAGCTGTGACTTGCACTGTGAGAGCCGGGCAGGTGTTTTCAGCTGAAGCCAGGAAACATCAAAGGCAGATTGGGCTCTAAACCTTCCAGTTCATGCAATTGAATTAAAATGTATGAGTCACCAGCAGCTTTCGCTGATAATAAAACACACATAATGTCTGTTGTCGGTCTGGCTGCATGAGGTGCAGGTGGGGAGGGATATATCATATTGTGTGCCCCAAATGGCACCCTATTACCTACATAGTGCACTTCTTTTGACCAGAGACCTATCGGCTTGAAGGGAATAGGGTGCCATTTGCTTAGTGGTGGAGTTGCAAACATGCTGGAAATGTAATTGATTGCAGATGGGGTAGATAATAAATGAAATAGCTTGTCATATAATATCTTGATGAAAAACCTGCAGTATAGAAGATAGAATACACACGTGTAAATCAAATCAAATCAAATTGTATTTGTCACATGTAGAAAAAAAGGGTTAAGTAAAAAATAGAAAATGGAAAAGAAAAGTAACAAATAATTAAAGAGCAGCAGTAAAATAACAAGCAAGGCTATATACAGGTGGTACTGGTACAGAGTCAATGTGCGGGGCACCGGTTAGTTGAGGTAATTGAGGTAATATTCACATGTAGGTAGAGAAAGTGGATTATAAACAGAGAGTAGCAGCAGCTTAAAGAGTGGACTGGGTAGCCATTTGATTAGCTGTTCAGGAGTCTATTGGCTTGAGGTAGAAGCTATTTAGGAGCCTCTTGGACCTAGACTTGGTGCTCCGGTACCGCTTGCCGTGCGGTAGCAGAGAGAACAGTCTATGACTAGGGTGGCTCTGGAGTCTTTGACAATGTTTAGGACCTTCCTCTGATACCACCTGATATAGAGGTCCTGTATGGCAGGAAGCTTGGCCCCGTTGATGTACTGGGCCGTACGTACTACCCTCTGTAGTTCCTTGCGGTCGGAGGCCAAGCAGTTGCCACACCAGGCAGTGATGCAACAAGTCAGGATGCTTTCGATGGTGTCGCTGTTGAACCTTTTGAGGATATATTCTGTCTCCTGAGGGGAAAAATCATATTGGATAAGGGGGATTTGTGAATATTGGGATATTGGAAGAGTTATAAAACTGCTACAAAAAAAGCAGTCAAAAGCTCAAACTTACTTATGTGGCTGGTAAAAACAGTGACACACACACACACACACACACACACACACACACACACACACACACACACACACACACACACACACACACACACACACACACACACACACACACACACACACACACACACACACACACACACACACACACACACACACACACACACACATATATTTATCTTTATCAGCCTGGGGGTATTTAACCAGGGCAGTAGAATTCCCACTCAGGCCACATTCAGGGATACTCCACACTGAGCCATAGCCAGCCAACCACTCCCTTCAGCTCCACCACTGGACTTACTTTACATTTTTCTTCTCTCTTTTGTGTCTCGTTCTTTCCCATGTGAGCCCAGACAGCTTTACGTTATAATATGCAGCAATCTGTCTTTATAATATCCAGCAATCTGTCTTTAAAAGCCATCTGGTTTTAATTTCCTGCAAAGTACAAGATGGTGGGAGTGAGAGAGAGAGAAAGAGAGAAAGAGAGAAAGAGGGAGAGAGAGGTTTTTAAAACGAGCAAAGTTTGAACTTGAGGGTGAATGTAGTGAGTAGGGACTCTGTCACTCACATTATTGCATGTTAATGACTCAGGGAAGGCAGTCTGTAAGCAGCCAATGATTTATGGACGTCCAGTGAACTCTAGCAGGCAAAAGCCAAACCCAGAGTTCAGAACTGTCACAGGGACAACAGCAGGACCCTTTTGTTTTGGCTGGCTGCAGACCAGACCTGGTGGGTTCAAATACTATTAGAAATAATGTCCAATACTTTAACTGGATTTGATTGAGCTTACCTGGCATAATGAAACCAATAACAATAATTGCAAGAGGATAAACCCTGCCCATCTGGCACTTTGGGCAAGCTCCCACAATTGCTCAAAGTATATTAAAAAAAATCAAATAGTATGTGAACCCAGGTCTGCTGCATACTTTCATGGCAAAGTATTTCGCACGGTAATTAGCTCCGTCCTAATTTAGTCTGCAGTCCCAGAGGGTTAGGAAAGTCATTCATCATCCTCACTACCTCTAATTATTCAGCTTCAGTTTCAGGTAGAGATGTTGTAATAGGCTAGTCAGTCACTGGCTCGGTCGACTTGCATGGCTGGCCGCTTGGTGTATTTTCCTTTTCCAATGAGTTGTAGTGGAGATACGTTCTTGGCTTGGGAGTCTGCTATTTGTCCCCGGCACTTGTCATATTTCACATACCTTTTTACAAGTGTTTAGGCTAAGTAGGGAAATGTCATTTCACATTACTCATTAGTGTAACTAAAGAGCTGGGAGTGAATGTAGTGTTGAAAAGGTCAGCTTGCAGTTTTGGAGGTCAGGTACGTTTGGTTCAACTGGCCCTGGAAATTAAGAGCACTTGATTCTAAAAACAAAAGCAGAGAAACAAAATAAAGCAAGATAATCTAGTTAAACAGTTGTTGTATTTAAGAAAGGCATATTGTATCAAATTTCGGGCCACAACAAAACAAGCTAAGATGTGTATTAACAAGCTATTAGGGTTGAGGTCACGAGCAAAAATTCATTCAAGAACCAGAGTATTTTACATCCTATTTTAGAAAAACAAAATACATCAGGTGAATGATAATGGCTAGTAGAAGTAATCAACATTTTAAAATTCATATATTTGGCACACAGTTTCATTATTTTGAGCTCCCCAGAGTTCATCGGAAGAGGAAGTGTAAACTCTAACACAGCCTATTAGCTAGAAAGGTATATTGGTGTTAATTTGAAGCTAGTTTCTTATGGAGCTGAGAGACAATTTTGCCATTTTAAAGCTCATTTCCTGCAATTCTATGCATTTTGCCATGACTAATGCTGTGTTCCTCTGCTCAAACATTAGAACAAAATCAATCACCATTTGCCCTGAATGCCCGGTTCAGGGCACAAGCCCTGACTGTCTAGATGTTATTTGATTTTTAGTTCTCAAAGATGGTATTATAAAAAAAATAATATATATAGTCCAATATTTTTTCGGCATCCTTTCTATCTGGTTTTGGTCATTTAAGTTGACACTGAAACAGTTTTTCCATCCCGCCTATTAATTTTCTATACAGAAAAAAACATGTAATTAGCTCCAATAGCTGCAATTCCCTCCATATTAAAGGGATAGTTTGAGATTTGATCAATTAAGCCCTTTTTTACTTCCTCAGAGTCGGATGAACAGGAACAGCGAGCATGCTAACTGTTTCTATCAGGGGAGAAGGACCGCCCCTTCTTATTGAAGCCATGGAGGTTCAAAGCCGACCTCGGTACTGCAAGCATTGTTTGCAGAGAACAGGATCCCCCATTATAGTGAATGGAACCATTGCAATCTACTGTATGTGTAAAGAATCAATATTTTTTTAGAGACAATCATGGTACCAATAATGGATTCTAATACACCAGATGTATGTCCTTGAAACGATTATTTAAAAATTGCACACCGGTCAGCCTTGAACTTGACTTAATGAGAGGGGACAGCACTGAACTAGCCTGCATTGTCACTTGCTGGAGTAGCTCAAACATACAAGTATGGATAACTGCGTACGTTTAATGTGTCTGAAAGTGGGTGTTGCAACATAAGTGGGAAGATCAACATAAGTGGGTGTATGGGAACATAACAGTTAATTGGGCAGATTGGTTGCCACTCAAGACCGTTTTGCGTGGCTGCTTGCTTGTGGCATTTTAGCTAAGCTGTTTAGTCAAGTTAGGATAATTAACGTGGGAAGATTGGAGAATTAACGTGGCAGGTTGGAAAATTAAGGTGGCAGGTTAGGAGAATTAACTTGACAGGTTAGGATAATTAACCGGGCAGATTAGGAGCACTAACCTAGAAGGTTAGGAGAATGAGGTTAATGTTAGGAAAATGGTTAGGCTTAGCTAAAATGCTACAAGAAAGCAGCAAACAGCCATGCAAAACAATCTTGAGTGGCAACCAATCTTCCCAATTAGCTGTTAGGTTTCCATACACCCACTTATGTTGATCCTCCCACTTATTTGCCAACACCCACTTTCAGACACACTCTGTGTATGCAGTTACCCATTACTCCAAACTGTGCATGTTATGTCTCCATGAGATGCTATATAAACTTAATTTGGCTTCAATGCGCTATTAAGTCTTCCCATGGGAATGAATGGTGTCACGTGATCGATGGCTTTGTCCATTCATACAGTATATACAGTCATTGGTTCCTGTAGACTGCCAGTCATTGCACTCACGCTAGTTAGTGTTGAATCGTGAAACTATTTGCAGTGAATTGTGAAACTATCTCTAACTTCCTTCACAATGGACGCAGAGACATGTAAATTGTATCCATGGTGGTATTCTGTTGTAGCTAGCAATATTAATACAAATAATAATTTTTCACATTTAAAAAAAACAATATTATAATTTGCGGACCCCCTGCAGTACCCCAGACATGGTAACCATGGCACAGTAAGAAGGCTGAAGACTTAGAGATCTCAGACCTTGTGAGACCTCGTAAGACCTTGTGGCACCCTGTGAGACCTCGTAAGACCTTGTGACACCCTGTAAAACCTTGTAAGACCTTGTGACATCCTGTGTGACCTCGTAAGACCTTGTGACACCCTGTAAATCCTCGTAAGACCTTGTGACACCCTGAAAAACCTCGTAAGACCTTGTGACACCCTGAAAAACCTCGTAAGACCTTGTGACATCCTGTGTGACCTTGTAAGACCTTTTGGCACCCTATGAGAACTCATACAACCCTGTGACACCCTGTGAGACCTCATAAGACCTTGAAAGATCTTGTGACACCCTGTAAGACCTTGGTGGAATAGTATTAAAGCCGATGGCATATTTTATGTTGAACCATGCCCTTCTGTGCGCCACTGGAATATATAGCTTCCAAATGCCTGAAGGGCATCCTTAATGCACATATGTGTGCAGGCTGCTGCATTTTAAACACACGCTGGATGGAAAATGCATTATTTTGTGGTTGACAAAGTTCTGTTTGTTAGCCGACTGAAGATGATCATTACTACACCACTTTACTTAGAGCCTGCAGGGTCATGCACAATGCTTTATAACTACTTAGAGCCTGCAGGGTCATGCATAATGCTTTATAATTACTTAGAGCCTGCAGGGTCATGCATAATGCTTTATAACTACTTAGAGCCTGCAGGGGCATGTATAATGCTTTATAATTACTTAGAGCCTGCAGGGACATGTATAATGCTTTATAACTACATGGAGCCTGCAGGGACATGTATAATGCTTTATAACTACTTTGAGCCTGCAGGGACATGTATAATATATAATATAATATATGCCATTTAGCAGACGCTTTTATCCAAAGCGACTTACAGTCATGTGTGCATACATTCTACGTATGGGTGGTCCCGGGGATCGAACCCACTACCCTGGCGTTACAAGCGCCATGCTCTACCAACTGAGCTAGAGAAGGACCACAGGGACATAATGCTTTATAATTACTTAGAGCCTGCAGGGTCATGCATAATGCTTTATAACTACTTAGAGCCTGCAGGGACATGTATAATGCTTTATAATTACTTAGAGCCTGCAGGGACATGTATAATGCTTTATAACTACTTAGAGCCTGCAGGGACATGTATAATGCTTTATAACTACATGGAGCCTGCAGGGACATGTATAATGCTTTATAATTACTTAGAGCCTGCAGGGACATGTATAATGCTTTATAATTACTTATAGCCTGCAGGGTCATGTATAATGCTTTATAATTACTTAGAGCCTGCAGGGACATGTATAATGCTTTATAATTACTTAGAGCCTGCAGGGACATGTATAATGCTTTATAACTACATGGAGCCTGCAGGGACATGTATAATGCTTTTATAATTACTTAGAGCCTGCAGGGACATGTATAATGCTTTATAATTACTTATAGCCTGCAGGGTCATGTATAATGCTTTATAATTACTTAGAGCCTGCAGGGACATGTATAATGCTTTATAATTACTTAGAGCCTGCAGGGACATGTATAATGCTTTATAATTGCTTAGAGCCTGCAGGGACATGTATAATGCTTTATAATTGCTTAGAGCCTGCAGGGACATGTATAATTCTTTATAATTGCTTAGAGCCTGCATGGACATGTATAATGCTTTATAATTGCTTAGAGCCTGCAGGGACATGTATAATGCTTTATAATTGCTTAGAGCCTGCAGGGACATGTATAATTCTTTATAATTGCTTAGAGCCTGCATGGACATGTAGAATGCTTTATAATTTCTTAGAGCCTGCAGAGACATGTATAATGGTTTATAACTACTGGGAGCCTGCAGGGTCATGTATAATGCTTTATAATTACTTAGAGCCTGCAGGGACATGTATAATGCTTTATAACTTCTATTAGCATGTGTTCGAGCCTTCTATTTTAACACATATATATATATCAGCAGAGTTTCCACAATACATAGAGAGAGAGAGACGTTAATGGGAGTATCCAAGGGGACTAATTGTCAAGGTTATGTCTGGGAAGATGATTGATATCGGGCCAGGCTGTTTTTGTCAGCCTGTCAGGTGGCTGGAATGTTTAATGTTCTCATTATTGGTTGCTCTGTTGTGTATATTTCTCTGTCAGCGCCGTGTGGACCCATCTGAACTGCCAAGGCACTTCAAAGGCCTGCAGGTCATCCGTCTTCTTCCTGACGCCTGCAATGTTCAGTCTCAGCTGAGTGCCAGTGATTTGTTATGACTCCAGAGCCGCAGCTGACAGACAGGACAGTTCTCCGATATAAAAAAAGCACTGGAGTCATTTCCCTTTTGTCGTGCAGTGCGGTGGGTGAAAACATCACTGTGGATACATCCCCGGCGTAATGGGTGACAACTGACACAATAGGCTGACACCTGACAGTTGTGTTGTCTTACTAATTTTATGGAGACTGACTGGATGACTTGAGATGTTCTTATTTTTTTTACTCACTCCCTTGTTACACTCAGTGTAGACTTTGGTTATGGTGTCATGTGTGTCCGAAATGGCACCCTATACTCTGTAGTGCATTCGTTCTGACGAGGGCCCATAGCCCTATTCCCTATATGCCTTGAGAGAGAGAGAGAGAGAGAGAGAGAGAGAGAGAGAGAGAGAGAGAGAGAGAGAGAGAGAGAGAGAGAGAGAGAGAGAGAGAGAGAGAGAGAGACAGAGACAGAGAGAGAGAGAGAGAGAGAGAGAGAGAGAGAGGGAAAGAGGAGAGAGAGAGAGAGAGAGAGAGAGAGAGAGAGAGACAGACAGAGACAGAGACAGAGACAGAGAGAGAGAGAGAGACAGAGAGAGAGACAGAGAGAGAGAGAGAGAGACAGACAGAGACAGAGACAGAGAGAGAGAGAGAGAGACAGAGAGAGAGAGAGGAGAGAGAGAGAGAGAGAGACAGACAGAGACAGAGACAGAGAGAGAGAGAGACAGACAGAGACAGAGACAGAGAGAGAGAGAGAGAGAGAGACAGAGAGAGAGAGAGAGAGAGACAGAGAGAGAGAGAGAGAGAGAGACAGAGACAGAGACAGAGAGAGAGAGAGAGAGAGAGAAAGAGGGAAGAGGGAGAGAGGGGAGAGAGAGAGAGAGAGAGAGAGAGAGAGAGAGAGAGAGAGAGAGAACGAACAAGATTGATTGTTTTCTGTTGATCTGTTTTTGGAACATGGGTAAATAGTCAATTCCTCTTGAAGATAAATTATGTGCTGTATGGTGCAGATGGACATTTCTGAAAGCTGAAAAAGATTAAAGTGAAACACTGGTCCTTAGACCTGATCACAAGCTGTAGATTATTCTGTCCATTGACCCAGATGGTAAGGCTTGATTCTGCAGCTCCTCCTGTATATAATCATGTGGGTGCTTATATTTTTGCTGTTTATTTTTGCTGTATATTTTCAATGGCGACCCTGGGGCAATTAGGATTAAGTACATTGCTCAAGGACATATTGACAGATGCTGTTTCACCTTGTCGGCTCAGGGATTCGAACTAGCGACCTTTCCGTTACTGGCCCAATGCTCTAACCGCTAACTGCTGCTGCCCCAGATAATAATGTATACCAGTCTGTCATATTTTACTTAGGTAAGTGAGATGTCCATCACCTATAATGGTCTTCCAGCTGGCATAATGCATGTTGTACCACTCTAATGACCTAGCAACATTTTTCATTCTCTACATTAATGTGGAACATTTTAGTTTCCTACTGTTTCCATCATTGTCAATGCATGGCAAAACAATATTTTCACCTGGCAGAAAAGTAAAAAGTACAAACTTGCACAAACGTCCACAGCTAATTTCTTCCCATAGGTCAAGGCTGTATTTCAGGCACTAAAGCCATCACTTTGGGCTAGGCACAACAAGTTCGATAGCGACTTGATTAAGCTTGCCCGTCAACATGACTGCAAACATGTATGTTAGTTATAATGATAGGATGGAGGTAGGTGATAAAGTGTGGAAGAATGTAATTTGTCTGTTATGATTGAAATTAAACTAGGTGATTCAAAATTCCAAAGGCACTCAAACATCTGATCTATCTTTGTTGCTGGTCCATGGTAACAATAGAATAAGGAACACGCACACTGCTCTTGCTAGTATCGCCGATCTTAATTAAGTTTTATGTATCAGTCTCGTCAGCACTTTTGTAGGTGAAAAACCCCCTGAGACCGTTTTGTACAGTACACATAAATGTTAAAGAATTCAACTAATTGCCTTGTCCTATATACAGTGCCTTCGGTAAGTATTCAGACCCCTTGACTTTTTCCACATGTTGTCAGGTTACAGCCTTCTTCTAAAATGTATTAAAACATATATATATTCCTCATCAATCTACACACAATCGCCCATAATGACAAAGCAGAAACAGGTTTTTATAAATTCTTGCTAATTTATAAAATCCCAAAAACAGATATATGACATTTACATAAGTATTCAAATCCTTTACTCAGTACTTTGTTGAAGCAGGAATTACAGACAATTATTTTGGGGTATGATTCTACAAGCTTTTCACACCTGTATTTGGGGAATTTCTCCCATTCTTCTCTGCAGATCCTCTCAAGCTCTGTCAGGTTGGATGTGAAGCGTTGCTGCACAGCTATTTTCAGGTCTCTTCAGAGATGTTAGATTGGGTTCAAGTCCGGGCTCTGGCTAGGCCACTCAAGGACATTCAGAGACTTGTCCTGAAGCCACTCCTGTGTTGTCTTGGCTGTGTGTTTATGGTTGTTGTCCCGTTGGAAGATTGAACCTTCACCACAGTCTGAGGCCCTGAGCGCTCTGGAGCAGGTTTTCATCAAGGATCTCTCTGTACTTTGCTTCGTTCATCTTTGCCTCAATCCTGACTAGTCTCCCAGGCCCCGCCACTGAAAAACATCCCCACAGCATGATGCTTCCACCAGCATGCTTCACACTAGGGATGGTGCCAGGTTTCCTCCAAACGTGACGCTTGACATTCAGACCAAAGTGTTCAATCTTGGTTTCACCACGGCTAATCTTGTTTCTCAGGGTCTGAGAGTCTTTTAGTGCCTTTTGTAAAACTCCATTTGGGCTGTCATGTGCCTTTTACTGAGGAGTGGCTTCCGTCTGGCCAACTTTACCATAAAGGCCTGATTGGTGAAGTGCTTCAGCAATGGTTGTCCTTCTAGAAGGTTCTCCCATCTCCACAGAGGAACTCTAGAGCTCTGTCAGAGTGACCATCGGGTCCTTGGTCACCTCCCTGACCAAGGCCCTTCTCCCCCAATTTCTCAGTTTGGCTGGGCGGCCAGCTCTATGAAGAGTCTTGGTGGTTCCAAACTTCTTCCATTTAAGAATGATGGAGGCCACTGTGTTCTTGTGGACCTTCAATGCTGCAGAAATGTTTTGGTACCCTTCCCCAGATCTGTGCCTTGACACAATCCTGTCTCGGAGCTCTACGGACAATTCCTTCGACCTCATGACAATACGTTGCACCTCATAGCAAAGGGGCTGAATACTTATGTAAATAAGGTATTTTAGTTTTTTATATTTTATAAATTTGCAAAGATTTCTAAAAACCTGTTTCGCTGTTGTTATGGGGTATTGTGTGTAGAATGCTGAGGATGTTTTTTTGTTATCCATTTTAGAATAAGGCTGTAATAAAACAATATGTGGAAAAAGTCAAGGGGTCTGAATACTTTCCGAAGGCACTGTAACTATGTTCAAAAGTACTGGAAACTCTTTTAAAAAAGCAGAAGAACACATGCCTGCCAGGCCAGTATCTCAGAAACACCCTACATGAATATGCCAAGTCTAATTTTAAATCAACAGCGAGGTAGGAACTTTGGCTGCAGTTTCCAAACCCGAGATCACGAACAGTGCAGGAGCACAATGCCAGTATGTCATATATTTAAATACTGTTAAATTACAGCCTGTTTACAGTTCCTGAAAAGACCATTCATCTTACTCAACGTTGGTCTGCTTCTTACACATTTGTCAGTAAGAGCTTCCACATGCCAAGGTTTCTGCAGGCGGGAGGGAAGAAAGAGTCCAGGTTATCAGGAAAGATTTTCATAGCGTGTCTTCACTCAGTCTGCAGTTAATTAGTGGGCCTCTACACAATAAGGCCATAAGTCATTAATCATGGCCCTAGCACCAGTCAGCTCGCTGAGACCTGGGAGATGTCCCAAATGGCCCCCTTATTTCCTATATAGTGCACTACATTTGGGCTCATAGGGCTCTGGTCAAAAGCAGTGGACTATGTACGAAATAGGGTGCCATTTGGAACGCAACTCCAAGACATGGGGAGGGAGACAAAAGTTAGCTGTCTCTAGACCCCAAAAACTGAAATCTTGAGCTGGAAGCAAGTTCCACTGCTTTTTAAAATTGTTCCCTACTAATCACGGACTGATTTAAATGTAGGACACCAGGTGGGTGGCATGAATTATCAGGTAGAACAGAAAACCAGTAGGCTCCGGACCTTGTAGGCTAAGTGTTGAATACCCCTGCTCTATACGCTATGATTTTTTTTTTTAAATTACCTTTATTTTACTAGGCAAGTCAGTTAAGAACAAATTCTTATTTTCAATGACGGCCTAGGAACAGTGGGTTAACTGCCTGTTCAGGGGTAGAACGACAGATTTTGTACCTTGTCAGCTCGGGGATTGATCATCGGTCTTCAATTGATATGGGTCCTGGTTGCATGACTGGGCTGTCAGTAGACTAGAGTATAAATTAGTGGGCCATGTTGAGTGTTGACAGACAAGGGTCCACTGTTCCACTCACTGTTGAGCTTTCCTTTTAGGGTTTCTGTGTTGACAGATTTTCTTCTACAAGGGAAATATTCTACTTTGTGCTTTACTTAAGCCAAAATACACACACACACACACACACACACACACACACACACACACACACACACACACACACACACACACACACACACACACACACACACACACACACACACACACACACACACACACACACACACTGCCTTACTCAGTACCGGATGATGTGTACAGTATTATCTTGAAGGTAGTCAGCGAAATTACGTTGCATGAGTAGCGCAGCAGATTTTGCGTTGAGCAAGATACAGGACTTCGCTCTCACACGGTATCTGCACATGTGCACTTGTTCACTTCACACTTTTACAACAGGACCAAAAACAGCAACGAAGTTTAGCCTTGTGCGCCAACGCTCTTAGTTGTTGAGGAAATTGACCCAAGCACTATGCTATTTACTATGTGCATCTATGTCATATCGCTGACCTTTAATATATGAAATGCTATGCATGTCAGATCAATCAACTGCATTGGATTTTGGATGAATATACAGTACATGTCTCACTAAGAATAGAATAGAAGAATAGAATAGAACCATTTGTTTCTATAGAATTGAAAATGAAGGGGACAGCAGCATGCCATTATTTCAGAGTGATCTGTTTGATGTAAAACACAGGTATAACTTCGCTGTTTTCAGGTTGGCTAGAGTCCCAAATGCCAACCTATTCCCTACGTAGTCCACTACTTTTAACCAGACCCCTATGGGCCCTGGTAAAAAGTGCACTATATGGGGAATAGGGCACCATTTGGCACACAACTAATTTACTATGCCCTGTCAGAATCGGGAAGTGATAAAGGAGTGATTAATATGTCTCTTGTTTGGAGAGCTAAAGTCATTCTCCAGCTAAAATAAACCAGCACTTCTCTCAAGATGATTGAATACACACTTCTTAGTGAGTTGATTGAACATGCAAAAGGTAATCTATTTCCTATGCCTTTGTAAACAGTGACCCAGCAAGCAGTGAAGTAGTGAGCAGTGAACAGCCATCTTTCCAGGACCATCAGTGTACATAACCATTATGTAAGGTTTATCAAAGCAGGCCAGCCAAACCGCCACTGAAGTTTAGGTAAAAACAGGGTTTCTCTTGATTAGATAATTTATACAGAGGACTATAGGACTGTAAGAATTTGTCCCAAATGGCACCCTATTCACTATATAGTGCACTACTTTTGACCAGAGCCCTATGGGCCCTGGTCAAAGTAGTGCTTTATATAAAAAATAGCAGGGTGCCATTTGAGACGCACACAATACAAAATCCCAACCGCATTAAAGTATATGTGCCAAGAAAATGTGTCCGGAGTCCAATAATGTTGTATTGGAAGTTTCAATTATTGTTTTTTATTAGACAGGTTACTTAAAGCATTTGTGGATAACAGCAGAATGTAGCTTTATACATGAATGATCCGATGAATGATCCGATGAATGATACCATGAATGATCCCATGAATGATACCATGAATGATCCCATGAATGATACCATGAATGATCCCATGAATGATACCATGAATGATACCATGAATGATCCCATGAATGATACCATGAATGATACCATGAATGATCCCATGAATGATCCCATGAATGATACCATGAATGATCCCATGAATGATACCATGAATGATACCATGAATGATCCCATGAATGATACCATGAATGATACCATGAATGATCCCATGAATGATCCCATGAATGATCCCATGAATGATACCATGAATGATACCATGAATGATCCCATGAATGATACCATGAATGATACCATGAATGATCCCATGAATGATCCCATGAATGATACCATGAATGATCCCATGAATGATACCATGAATGATACCATGAATGATCCCATGAATGATATCATGAATCTCACAGCAAGTACTCTATCCCCCCGTTTAAAAAACCCAACAACATAAAAAACCAGGCTGCATCCTAAATGGCACCCTAGTCCCTTTATAGTGCACTATAAAAGGAATAGGGTGCCATTTGGGACGCATACAGAATGAACTATTTTCATCAAAATGTTTAAGGTGTCACCAGAGCCTTTCAAACGGCATTACCTTAGTGGTGTTTATGACATCCCAATGCCTTCAACAATAACATCTAACAGACATTGACTACACTACACACCCACAACCACATGGTGTGCAGCTGTGCAGCACAAATGATGGGCATGCCCAGAGCATACAGCCCGGCCTGGCCTGGCCCTTACATACACCATTCTTAATGTCAGCATTTGTCTGTGACCCGTCATGTTACACTGCTATGTTCTCTGGGACAAAAAGCAAAACGGGCCAGAAATCTTCCTAGCATTGAAGTTCAAAGCAATACAGGTGGTAGGTTGGAGAGTGACTAAGCAAGGCAGGAAACCATCTAGTCTCTCATGTACAGACTATATTTCAGAAACCAGATTCTGTCATTTCAGTGTGATTGAGAAGACCATGACCCAATGGTAGGTAGGATGGGATGTGAGAGAAAAGAGTGGAGGTGAGGAAAGGTCATTCAGTACATTATGGGGAAGACTATGGGAGAATCTCAACTGCAAACTCCTTGTGTCCTCTCTCCTTGCCTCCTTCTCAAAACCCATTGGAGGAGAAGGTCAGAGGAGAGAGACCTCTGGCTTTCTCATCCAATTGGTTTTGATGAGGCAAGGAGAGATGACAAGAGGGGTATGCAATTGAGATTCCCCCAATGTATTGAGCAGAGATGTTCAGGGTTATCCCTGAGTCTCTGGACCAGACCTTTTACTTTTCTCAGGACAGACATATTATATATATAAATCTGTTTTTCTTTTGCACAGTTTATGTATATATGTTAATGTATGTATTTGTATATGTTTTTGCTCTTGGAACTGCTTCTCCAATCATACAGTTCAACCTCAAAACGTCATCAAAACTAGGAAGTCCCGAAAGCCAGGAAGTCCCCAAAACGTGAAAAGATACATGATCAACACGAGTGACATAATGTAAACATTTTTTTTCTTCCCATATCACATTGATGTGCCAGTTGTATGAGGCCCCGCATATCGTCAGAACGGTCTGGTTGGGATTGTGAGTTGGGGGCTAGAAGCGTCATACATCATGGGAGAGAGCGATGGAAAATAATGAATCTGTTGAAAAGATGCCGTCCATTTTATGAATATGACATGTGACCATTAATGATGTTGATTTTATCTCTTGGGAATAGTTGTGATTTACTTTGGGATGGGTAATGACATCGTTTGCTTGATTCTGTAGATGTGGTTAAGGAGATGATTAAATGTGTTAGGCCTTGCTTCATTTCATGCTATCTGCTTTACACACCGTCATTACTGCAATCATAAAAACTGTAGAAATGTCCCATATTGGGTGACATCATAAATCATTGTCTAGCACAGCTGCCATTTATTTTACTTTGCCATTTTGTTCTTTCATAATACAATATGGTGTAATCCATTATCTCATAATTTGGCAATGTTTAAATGAAGGAATGCAGTGTTGCAAGATATTTAATGTATGTGTTTATATTGACACACACACACAATTATATATAACAGTGTAATGTTCCCTGATGCATCATACAAGTGGAAGTAGATGTACTGCCTTGTTGCCTGATGTGTGCGTGTGTATAGGTCTACTGTGCATAAAGAGGCTTCAGCAGCCGAGCCGTCGGTTTCTTCAGGAGCGGGATGGAGAGGTTTTTGTTTTCCAGATTATAGAATCATCAAACAAGTGGAACATCTTCCCTCCCAGTGTGTTATGTAATAGACAAAAAATCCTCTCAACCCAGTGTAGGCCTACTCTTGATGTGACTTATTGATGTGTATGATATGAGAATTATCAGGCAGCTATACAATATTTAATCCCGCTCATTTTGGATTATTATGTAATCTTGTGTGCCTCAGGTATTTAATCTGTGCAAGGATTGTATCGAAAATACTTGCGTATTTATGGAATGGTCCATCTGATTTAAGATGTTGTATTCTCAATAATTTGATTGACATTTTATTACTGTAGGTTAAAAATATAAACGTGTGCAATCTTGACATACGGTATGGAGCAATGCAGCAACATATCTTCCACAACGCGTTTGGTTTTCTTTAGAACACGTTGATGAGATATTGACCTAACGTTTAAACGCAATACAATATAGCCAACCTATAGCATTTAAAGTAAATAAAAAATAGTTATGACTCCACGAGAAATTAGTTGATCTCGTCAGTGAAATAGTCAATATGCAGAGCAAGACGTAGGCTATTACGCCCTATAACCTACACAATACTACAAATTTTACCCTGCCAAAAATGATAGGCCTAATTGTTTTATAGCAAATGTATAGCTGTATCCCATAACCTCTTCTCCTTTATGATAAACTCTCTGCTCAGACAAATAGGGTTAATTGTATCTGAGAACAAGACGCAAAACAATAATTAGCGTTGTTTGGGTTGTCACTTTTTGGATGTAATGTTGTTTCCCAATGTGGTGCTTATATTGCATGTTTTATAACTGCACAAGCGGATAACTTCCTTATTCTAATGTAATCAGACTGACACCATCATTCGTTCGAAGGTAGGCAAAATATGATCTGTGAAAAACAGTGCTGAATTTGATAGTGGCGTGTTCAAATGAATATCAGAGTTGGATTATTACTGCCTAAATTACTCCAACGATAAATTACTATAATGCTAATCGGGTGGCGAAATACATCTGTGTCAGATGACAGTAGGCTGCAATTTGACTTAGCTATTTAAAAAGTTTAACAAATATATTTTACAGTCTTAAAGGTATCGAAATGTGAATAAAATGCGATTAAAATGTTTCTCAAGTGTTTACGGCACATACTTCAAATGGAAATAGCCTACACAGATCTTAGATACCATTCCACAAATTAAATGGCGTCGATTCTTTAACAGACCAATTATGCTGATGTCTCACATTCAAGTGTTTATCATTATAAGTAAAGTAATACTGTATGTCGAATTATTTATTCCATAAACAACCTACCAGATTCATAAGCCTTAATGTAGCTTGTCGAATTAATAATTAAATGTATGAAGAAATATGAGAAAGCCCAATTTGCCATCAAAATTAACTAAACATGTAATTCTAAGGTTTAGGCCAAAGTTGAAAAGTTATGTGCGGTAGCCGGTAGACCTACATAGGCCTCCAGACTCCAAAATAGGCTACGGCTTTCCAATGAAAAATAGAACGAATAGGCCTTTTGTATGTAGGAAACATAAAACTCTCACAATGAGCATTTTAAAAACGACATACACACTGCCTTGTAATTTCAATGTAACATCTAAAATGGCACGATCCAATATAGCCTATATATTAATTGTAAAAAAGAATGCACCTTGAGCCTCTTACAAATTATATTATAATTATTTTTATTTTTGTCACGCTTGGAGCTATCGCAAATAAATACACTGAGCCCACGGATCCCGTCCTGCATGAAATACAACCAATATAAAAGTCATTTAGGCCTAAAATCTCCTTATAAATGTATAGTTATTATGTGTCTGTCTGTATCTTCTACTGGTATCCTAACGCCGATGCGGTGGTGAGTCTCTGTCCATACAAGGCATAGGGAGAATAATATGGACCTGTGGCAGCGGGCATCTGAACCGACGCGCCGGGGGGCAGTGGGCTCTTTGAATAGGGGTGATAGCGCGTGCTCAATCCCAGAGGGTGATGTGGGCTCCTGAGGGTGAGCGTTCCAGGGCTGCCCGGGGCCGCATTTGGAGGCATGTGCATATGGCAAGCCATGGCGGCCGCGGCGGCGTTGGCTAGCGATGATGAACCCGGGTATCCTGATATCAACTTCTCCGTCCCCGCAAAAGCAGTGTGAGTCCTTAGGTGATTGAGGAGCTCTTCTGAGCAAGAAAACCGTTTGTCGCAAGGTCCGTTAGCCGATACCCAATTACATACGTGTGGCAGAGGGTCATTTGGGAGCATAAAGCCATAGGGGTATAACGGGTGTCCAGCAAAGGATGGCGGCGAGGAATGCACGCTGTGCAAAGGGTGAGTTGGGTACATGAGAGGGTATCCTGACTTCAGAGCCGAGGACTCATGGCACTGCGAGGCACTGGAAGCACCGGATAAGTGGCTTGCGCAGTGGTAACTCAGGCAGTACGGGTCTCTACACAGGCTAGCAGACATTAGGGACGGAGGAGAAGCCCTGGACAAGGGGCTCCCAGCCTTATTACACTGAAGTTGGCTGGCAGCGGCAAACTGAGCACTAAGTAGCTGACTGCTAGACTTCGTCGGGTCTAAAGTCATTCCGTGAGGGAGAAAGTGTTGGGGATAGGCTGCGTATGCACCTGCTAAACTTCCAGGGTAGGACATGCCAGCAGGCGGTAGAGGGAAAACAGTGTGCCCAGGTTTATAGGGGGAGACTGGCGCTACGAGTCCTCCTGAACCCAGAAGTTGAACAGATGATGCAGAGGAGACAGATGTGAGTGAGTCTGATGTGATAACCTTTGATCCAGAGGTGGTCTCCTGGTGTTGGTTAGCCTCACCGTTAATCCCAGATATCCGGCTGTGACTACCACTGCCGCTTCCCTCCATTGTACTGTTTTTATTGCTATCAGATTCCTTATTCTTTTCCTCCTTGTCTCCCTGCTTACCCTCAGATGGCAGCGGAGACACAGAGTGGCAGGAACTGGGGCTGCCTGTCCTGGGGGTAAACGGCTGGCAGGTGGCGCTCGGCACTCGGAAACTAGCTTTATCTCCACTCAGACTACCACTGCTGGACGAGGAGTCCTTGTTCTTCTCTGATGATTTGGAGTAGGGTTTGAAGCTAGATTTGTCTTCATTTCCAATGTCACTCATTTTTAGTGGTCCGGATTTGGTCTCTTTGTCACTAGATCCATTTGAGGTTACAGATGAGAGTTTGGAAGAGGACGGAGGGTCTGGTTTGCCGATTTGTGAACAGGTCTGTGCCAAGAGAGCCAACGGACTTTTCTTGGCATCCAGCTGCAAAATAAGATAAAATAATATTTATTATTCAAGTTCACTGTATTTATTTTTCATGGGGTGTTTCAAAACCAAGCAATATGTTCCTGTTTATACAGTGTATTATGTGCCCTTGGAGAACTCTGTTAATTACGCACGAGTTTAACGCATTGCGTATAAGGTTATTATAGCCATATATCTGCACAGTCTTAGAAAAATAGGTTCTGGATAGAACCAGTACGGGTTCTATGATTGCTTCATATATGGCACCCCATAAGGTTCTATATAGAACCGACATTTGTTCCATATAGAACCCTATATGGAACCCAAGGGTTTTATATGGAACCGATTTTGGTTCAGCGAAGAAGAACCCCTTGGGTTCTGATCAAAGGGTTAGAATCTTTAGGGGTGCCAAATATGAAGCAATCAAAATAACGCTCTTGGATTCTATCCAGAACCTTTTTTTCTAGGAATGAATTTCAATTTACAATAACTATATGATAATACACGTACAACTCAAATTGCCTAATAGTACCGATATTTTTAAATCTGAAAACATAGACAGAAAAACATTCACTCAAAAGTAATAACTGACCAAAATCACACTTTTGCAATCCCTATTTTATCCCGTCCCCTGTAGCCTGTGGCCAGCGTAGTGCTTACCTCGATGGGACTGATAGGAGTTGATGGCAAAGGTTGAAGGTACTCCGGGTGCAAAAGGTGTCCTCCCCGTGCTGTAAGCATTTTCAAAATCTTTATGGGTATACGATTAGCCTGCCGTAAAGGGTTTGAGGGAGAGACGAGGTGAAGAAATGGATAGTTTATTCTCGGTGCGCCCTTCTCCCCCGAATAACTGTTCTCCCACACCGGAATCGCGATACTACTCAGGACAGAAAATGCGGGCGATGTGATCATGACCCAATTCTCATTGAGATGGAAGAAACACAGCCTACATTTGTTCTTTAGGAATACAAATCTAATCAAAGTAAAATGTCATTCTATAGCACCACAGTTCGTAATAAAACCAATAAATAGATGCACTTTTATAATCCTTATTAGAGGCGGAGAAGATCAGAACATATCCCATTCATATCGCAGCAGGAGTGAATGTGTGGCTCGGATGCTTCCTCTCCTCAGTGTCGCTGTGTGTGAGTGTGGCAGTGGAAGTAGCACGTCTGTGCGCTTGCTCTCTCTACGTCGGAAGTAGCCTATGCTCTCCCCCCTTCATCAGCATCTGAATTAGTCTCGAGATTAAAGCCTTTGCCGCCTTCCAATCAAATGAGCCCCTGAAGTGATTGGAGGGTCAATGGAATGTGACGTCACCTCAAATAGGTTTACTGTATTATTTTGCCAACTCGATGGGGCTTATTTTATTGTTGTTTTTATTTGCGCGTTCGCACATTTACATGTAGGGAGTGTATGGGAGGGCTATTATGGGTGGGATAGACTGTTTTCAAAGGATATCCTAGGAATGACTTAAACCATGGACATATGAGTCTGTACGTTTTATGGCAAGTTGTGTTGTAAACATGTTATGCATGTAGAATAGATGTAATGTTAATATATGTCATATTATTTTAGACAAAACTCTATCAGAATTTGCACTAATGTAATTTGATTGTCCTAAAACACATAGTCCATCTAGGTTATAGGATTTGCCAACACATAGTTATGCTTATAAAACGTTGAAGATAAATGCTTGGGGCTTTTCAGTATGGTTAGTTATTCTCCTTTCAAACACTTGCTGACATCAGTGTGCTGTGGCACTACAGTGGAATGTGCATGTCCCACATTGTCAATATAATTTACTACCCCCCACCCCCTCCCAACACCTCTTTCAATCACGCTCTCTGTCTTCTGTCCATTTTGCCCTATATACTAGTTATTTGTCAGTTGTCTAAATTCAGGTAATCTGCAGCAGTAGCAAGCACAGTGAACGAGAAAGAGAGGAGATAGAGGGAGGGATGAGAGGAGATAGAATGTGCACCTCATCCTCTTTCCAATTCTTGAGGTTACGTTCCAACTGGAACCCTATTCCCTATACACCTTTAGGTAACCCTTTCTCAATCTGTGGCGTACTGTTTTATATTGATTCTTTGAATATCCCTTTGTATAACCATCTGTATGGCTCTTTATTAGAATGTTACAACCAGAGGGTTCTTCATTACACTGTTACAACCAGAGGGTTTTTCATTACACTGTTACAACCAGAGGGTTTTTCATTACACTGTTAAACATTTCCCAGCTACTGGTTGCAGGGGAAATACAATAAAGAAGTTACGATATGTTTAGAGCTCGATTAAGGTATTATTGCTGTAAGGGATAGTATGCTGCTGCATTCGCACTACTTGGGAGTCAACCTCTCGTGGGATTTGAAGTCACAACCTATTGGTTGCCAGAGACCTGACTTTCCTACTACACCACCAAGTCTGTTAATATGATAGAGATTGTTAATAGATTAGAACCAATAGACATTTGTCCCTATGAGGGAACCCTTTTGAGAGAACCCTTTGACTTTTTTAGAACCCTCTCACAAGGAATCCTTGTGGGGTTCTTTGTTTTGTTCCTGTAGGGCAACCCAATTGGGTTCTACACAAAACCCTCTCATGAAGAACCCTCTGGTTCCAGGGTTTTGTCATCTGTCCCTATAGAGGAACCCTTTTGGATGCCACATAGAACCATTTGATTTGTCCCGGTAGGGGAACTCTTTTGAGTTCATATAGAACCCTCTCATGAAGAACACTTTGGTTCCAGATAGAACCAACGATAAGTTCTACAGCTATACTTATAAGATACTTCAGATGTGTTTATAGCAAACACTGTTAGGTAATCACATGGTACTGGTGAGTAACTTTAAGGATAAATGTGTGCTAAATTTAGTATAAAGGTATTTTTTTCTACCCAATATATTAAATATTAAGGTACAATCATTACTGCACTTTGAAATGTAGGTGGGGCAATGTGCTGGTGGGGGGCTCAATAGCATATTTGGGGGCATGGTCTAAAATATATTGTATTTGTGCCAACCGTTAATGGAAGTGTTGTACCAGTTTAAGTTGTTTTATTGTTATATTGATGAAGACTGACCACCGCATTTGTCCACTCCCAGTTCTACAGTCTTTGTAAGAGCTTGTGATAATCAAGAACTGCACTGTTAAATGTTACTGTGTGTTTTCTAGGAAGTTCATGTTTATTTTCCAGTCATTTACTGTCAACTTGTGATTATTGTAAAATTTACAGTAACTTATTGTGGCTGACACCTGTCATGCTCACTGGTCTGATTGTGTGGCAGGAAGGTCAGTTTCCTGCAAACTAAGAGGTTGAGGCCAGGTGCGGCTGAGTCCCAAGTGTGTTCATCACAAATAATGCTTAGTAGTTGTCAACTAATGTTAGGTTATATCTTGTAATCAAAAAAGTTAATTGAAAGTACAATAATTTACGGGCAGCTAGTTGCAAGTAAGTTAATAGCAGTTAACCTTTGACAACATAACCACTTGGTACACCACTTCCATTGACAGTTGGCACTGCAACCAGTAGCCTGTAGCATACTGTAAAACTACAGGAACCTTTTAACAGTGTAGCATTTCATGGCAGAAAAGGAAAACATGGCGGAGAGGGAATAAACAGGATGGTCCTTCACAACCATCACAGCAGTAAAGAACCCTTCTGATCTGCAAAAAAAAAATGTTACACATATCACCCTCACCCCTGACAAAGAACCGCTCAACCTTTTTTATTTTTTGTTTATAGTAAACTATTTTTGACCAAAGCCTTATGGGTCGTGGTCAAAAGTAGTGTACTCAGCAAATGTAGGGAACAGGGCGCTGCTTGGGACTCACACCAATCCCTGAGCCTAAAGTAGACAACTCTCATGTCATCATATTTCACCAACACTCAAGGCTGACACATTCGATTAGGCAGCGCAGTTCCAAGGGCCAGTAATTTAGGTTTGATTTAAAAAATCTATAATATTTTGGGTTTTGAGTTGAAAAGTTGACAATGTTTGATTATATTGACTGTGGTTCAAATGACTGTTATTTACATCGTTTTTTAAAATAATAGTGTAAAATGTAGTCTACTCTTGCTGGTATTTTTCATTATGTGCAAAAAGGTTAAAGAAATAAGAACTGATGCAAAACTCCCAAAAATATCAAACTCCTTATTTTCAGTTTATCTGAGGCCTACGTGCTTCTACACCTGCATTGCTTGCTGTTTGGGGTTTTAGGCTGGGTTTCTGTACAGCACTTTGAGATATCAGCTGATGTAAGAAGGGCTATATAAATACATTTGATGAGATTTGATACAAGGAATCCCTAACAGCAGTAGTTTGACATTCGATTTAGATTGAGGTGCGCAATTTGCTAAATCAAAGTTATGATGAACATAAATTGTCACATCTAAACAATATATTATGAATGCAACCCGCCCCTATCAGCATAGTTTTCCCGACAACTTGCATAATAAGTCACTCACATGATAAGATGCTTGTGACAGTTGACCAATTCCACAAGCTAAACGGCTCAAAAACACTTAGTCATTAATTTCATTCCCCTTTTTCAGATCGGATTGTTCCTATATTTCCAAAACGTCATAGCATATATCACCTAATTTAAGCGTCCTGCTGATCAGAATAAAAGTTTAAATTATGCAAGTGGATTTAAAAAAAATTGATACCAGGGGTGCTGTTTTCAGCAATGGCTGTCAGGCCCCCGACACAGCGCGTGAGTTATTAGGGCGTAGAAGGGCGACCATAAATTTCCACCGTCAGGCAAAACTCCTTTTATTGTCCGCGTGATGGATAGCCCATTGCACAAGACACCAAGTACTCGGCATTAAACGGGAACACATTTTTTTGTTGCCATAATTCATGACATTTAAAATAGAACGTTTGAAATCCTACCCATATTTCACACTAGTGACATGTTTATGAATCACTCCCTACATGCAAATATAATTATTTACAGCACAGACGGTCCATCAGAGATCTTTCACCCCTTTTCTGAGGACAGCCACGGTGGTTGGAGACCAACACATGATTGGTAACTGATTATCTCCTACAATATAAGTCTACAGAAAGCTTTTTTTGTGCATTTGTTTTAGAGTAAATGTTTTATTTCATTTGACATGACCGCTATATTTGACGTTGCTTTGAAGTCCAATATTGATTATTTCAATTAATTTCTAAATTCTCATAAACTAAAACTCGTATATTGCTGCTAAGCCTTTATAGTGTTGTTTTGATATGATGTAGCTTATGTTCCACTATTTCAACAGCTAAAACTGCCCTCAGAATAAGCTATAGTGAATATTTGGGTTCTCAGTTATTTTTTCCGATTTAGTTTTGGAAACATTCCCTCAACCGCAGAGACCTTCAGTATAGGAGCAATTTGAAGACGTGACGCCATAAATTATAAACTTACATTATATTATATAGCCTTTTAACCTCCATTATGAGTTGGACTGTCTCCTCCACTATGCTAGAGACAAGATACATTTTTAACAATTTTCTTAATTAACAGGGGAACTTATTGGAGATAAGAATGTATATGACAGGTGCAGTTATTATGACTGTAGTCGTGTATTGTACATGACCCTACAGACATATAAGTGCAAATATAATTTACCGCAGTTTTTACTATTCATGAGTACAGTAGTGGTTCATTTGTTCTCAACTCATCATGTCTCTGTTCTCCAGTTAACGTAAAACATGCAACGAAACACACGCATGCAACCGATCCCAATGACACAGTTGTTCGTTATGTACATAATAATTACACAATGAATAAAAACTAATCTATTTCTGAATTGCTGTTTTTAATCATGTAAGTAGCTTTTGCCTCTACCATCTTTCAACTGTAATGTTATCTAATAACATGTCTTTGTCTGGCACCTCGAAATATCTAGGAAGTGGCAGCAAGGCCTAATGTATCAGTTTGTAACCATCATGCAAAAACCAAAGTATTCATTAGAATCATCTTAATATACTGTGTCTGTCATTTCAATGAAGGATGCCATATAAGAGCCCCTGACTAGCACATCTAAGCCTTGCTGTGCCTGTATAAACAATCTGATTGCTAAATGTGACATGATAATGTTGAGCAAATGGAGAATAAGACATTTCTTTGACATGAATATTCACGTTGTGGCAGAGAGGCTTGCTGGTTACCATCTCAGCAGATGGAGAGAAAGGTGGACTATTGGGTCTGACAGGTTAAAAGGGGAGATGAATCATAATGCTTGGAAGGTGCTATTGTTTCATACCTCTTTTCCGGACTTGTCAGTGAGTGTAGAGCACACAGAGGCCTTAACTCTTTGTCACATAGAAGCAGTCCTAAGAGACACTTCAAATACAGTTCTATTTTTAGAGACGCTGTTACCCAAAGCAACTAGGGTTAAGTGCCTTGCTCAAGGGCAGACTGGCAGATTTTTCACCAAGTCAACCCTGGGATTTGAACCAGCAACTTTTCAGTTGCTTGCCCAACACTCTTAACTAAGCTATCTGCCACCCTTTAAATTGTTTTAGCTGTGCTTGATTGTGCTTGCCTGGATTAAGGGAGCAAATAGAATATTCCCAAAACTGGAAGCTCTACCAATCTGGCATAGTCGGCAGGCTAAAGCAAATGCTCAATGTATTTGAATCCAGGTCTGACTCTTGGCCACATGGAAGCGGTCTCAAGTGTTATCCATTCCAGGGCCTGGGACTGAGTATGGATAGAGATTGCTCCTGTTTAATTAATTGGCTTTGCACTGAGGCCTGTCACATTAATAATGGTTAAGTATGTGACCCTACTGTGTCACACAGAGTGGCGTGCTTATCAGGAAATTAACAGCCCTAGCTAATGAACTGAACTGCAGTGTCTTTGGAGCCATGGCAGCATTGAAACTATATTCCCTATTTAGTGCAGGGCTCTGTTCCAAAGTAGTGTACTATTTAGTGCATTGGGTGTGATTTGGGACGGATGGAAGAGGCTGCATTGGCAAGAGGACACCCTGGGAAGATGTTTTTGGTGCATTCACTCGTAACACTTTTTTGACGTTATCGTCTTCACAGTTGATAAGGTAAGCAAATGCAAGTATTATTCTCATGAATATGTCCCATACATTCATTCCTTGTAAAAAATTAGATCTTTCAACTAGTAGCTAGCTCAATTTGACCATGTTTTTTTCTAGAAAACAGAGGACAGAGAAATATGTGTGCACTAGGTCAAGGCTTCTTGCATACATGAGTAAAATTAATAAATAAATAAATATATATTTTATTGAACCTTTATTTAATTAGTCAAGTCAGTTAAGAACAAATTATTTTTTACAATGATGGCCTACCAAAAGGCAAAAGGCCTGCTGCAGTGGACGGGGGCTGAGATTAAAAATGTAAATAAATCAAATATAAATATAGGACAAAACACACATCACGACAAGAGAGTCAACACAACACTACATAAAGGGAGACCTAAGACAACAACATAGCAAGTCAGCAGCACATGACAACACAGCATGGTAGCAAAACAACATAACAACAAAATGGTTGCAACACAACATGATAGCAGCACAAAACATGGTACAAACAGTATTGGGCACAGACAACAGCACAAAGGGCAAGAAGATAGAGACAACAATACATCCCACAAAGCAGCCACAACTGTCAGTAAGAGTGTCCATGATTGAGTCTTTGAATGAAGAGATTGAGATAAAACTGTCCAGTGTGAGTGTTTGTTGCAGCTCGTTCCAGTCACTTGCCGCAGCGAACTGCAAACTAGGAGCGACCCAGGGATGTGTGTGTGCTTTGGGGACCTTTAACAGAATGTGACTTGCAGAATGGGTGTTGTATGCGGAGAATGAGGGCTGCAGTAGATATCTCATACGGGGGAGTGAGGCCTAAGAGGGTTTTATAAATAAGCATGAACCAGTGGGTCTTGCGACAGATATACAGAGATGACCAGTTTACAGAGGAGTATAGAGTGCAGTGATTTGTCCTATAAGGAGCATTGGTGGAAAATCTGATGGCCGAATGGTAAAGAACATCTAGTTGCTCGAAAACACCCCTACCTGCCGATCTATAAATTATATCGCCGTAATATAGCATGGATAGGATGGTCATCTGAATCAGGGTTAGTTTGGCAGCTGTTGTGAAAGTGGAGTGATTACGATAGAGGAAACCAAGTCTAGATTTAACTTTAGCCTACAGCTTTGATATGTGCTGAGAGAAGGACAGTGTACCATCTAGTCATACACCCAAGTATTTGTATGAGGTGACTAACTAAAGCTCTAAAGCCTCAGAGGTAGTAATCAGACTTGTGGGGAGAGGGGCATTCTTCTTACCAAACCACATGACCTGTGTTTTGGAGGTGTTCAGAACAAGGTCAAACCTGGCGCAATTTAGATTTTGGCCACTAGATGGCAGCAGTGTATGTGCACAGTTTTAGACTGATCCAATGAACCATTGCATTTCTGTTTAAAATGTTATATCAAGACTGCTCAAATGTGCCTAATTGGTTTATGAATAACTTTTCAAGTTCACAACTGTGCACTCTCCTTAAACAATAGAAATTGTATTCTTTCACTGTAATAGCTACTGTAAATTGGACAGCGCAGTTAGATTAACACGAATTTAAGCTTTCTGCCAATATCACGTATGTCTATGTCCTGGGAAGTTTTCTTGTTACTTACAACCTCATGCTAATCGCATTAGACTATGTTATTTTAACCGTCCCGAGGGGATCCACCAAATTTGTAGAGGTTATTTGCTGAAAATTGGCCAAAGATTTGCTACAACTGTTTGCCAGAAACCTGATTTTTTTGGTAAGGTTGTGCATCCCAAATTGCACCCTATTCCCTATTAGTGCGCTACTTGACCAGAGCCCGGTCAAACTAGTATACTACTGTACTGTATATAAAAAATAGGGTGCCATTTGCGACGCATTCACTATCAAACTTTAAAAAAAATATATATATATGTGTTGGTGTAGAATGTTCCCAGATTATGCATTGTTTGATCATCAAGAACAAAGGTTTATGTTTGTCAGTATGTTGTAAGGGTCTAAGGCCAATGCTTTGCTTATGGAACTACAGTCTTGAATGAACCGGCAATAGGCTGAGGATAAACTCAGTTAAGCCTAACTACAATAACAACATAATATGTATTGACTACAATAACAATTATAAGAGGGTATATGCTGACTACAATAACGTTTAGGAGGGATACATGCTGTATCATAGAGCTCAGTTCTATTGGTCTTGTGAAAGTGCCTCTGACTGATGAGCTGAAAGATGTGAAACTCTTTGCAATCTCTCTGTGGCTGCCTGCCTGGCTAGCTGTCTGACAGATCTAAATTGCAGTCTCTGATGGTCTTGATAGCATGTTATTGCATCCTGTGGTAGACATCCCTGTCTTTAAGTGTGGGAATTAGGCTGTGAGTTAAGAGATGCCTTTCAACGTTATTAAATGGCAAGGAACTAGACTGCTTTCTTCTGTTCTGCACCCACAGATACAAAATAGAAACCCTCACAGAAGCTGTCAGGGAAAAGGTTGGGTGGATGTGTCAGAAAGTATTACAGATCTTATGCATTCAGGACAGGACATTTCCGATCCCTAGAAGGAATACTCTTCATTACATTCCTTTCAACTGTCTGCACTGTGCATGGAAGATTTTTACCCTCTAAATAGCACCGACATAATTTGTAAAAACTTAACTCGGAGAGAGCCGACATACGTGAAATATCATGATGTCTCTCATGATGCCTTTCAGAAGTGAAACAACATGAGATGAGGTGTAGTCAGTATGACATGACTGAAACAGAGTTAGAAAAGTTGAGGTGAAAACCTAGAACATTTCGGTGAAGGGTATTTTTCATGGTGTCTCATCAATTAACTAAAGCTGTGGTCGGAAGAGCCTTGGGGTGGGTTGGACGGAAGTACAGCCTGGAGAGGAGATTATGGTGTCGGTCTGTCGGTCGTCCACTTCTTGCCACCAGGTATACGAGGAAGAACTTGGCAAGCTGCAGTCATGGTATAGAACGGATCTGACTGGATCTGACTTCAACTCCCCTCCTTGTTAGGACTGGAACGAATGTGTGTTACGGCTGGTGCATCACAATTTGACAGCTGCCATATTACTGCCCTTAGAACTTTGTGGAAACTTCAGGAAGACGCATTTAAGACCGATCTCCTAATAGTCTTACAGAAGATAAATTAAATGGAATCAAGACTTCAGTTCTAGACATCAAAGCATGGATGGCATGGCACCATGGTGTGTGATACTTCACTCTGAAGGATTGAAGGAACCTTATCGGCAAGTTTTAGGTGCATTTCCTATTATTTGATAATAAGTTTAATAACAACACTGCATGGAATGATCACAAAGACACCAATAATAACATCTTGCTTTTGAAATGTGTAATTCCATGTATTTTCAAATGTAATTCAAATGTAATTCAATATTACCGTACAGTTCACAAGTACAGTTCACATGCTGAATTCAGGGAGTAAAGCATGGTTTGTTAGTTTGCTGATCCCATATTTATTTACTAATTTAAGATTTAATTTATGAGAGTTGAGCCGGGCTGGAAAGGTAGCAGGTAGCATGTTATGACAGTGGAAGGAGTGGTGCAGGTTGGGATGACTGTCGGTGATAGGCAGATTATTCAGCCTAAAGTAGTCCTGAAGAATGATCTTGTCACATTTCACAGGCCGGATTAAGGATAACCAGGAGGGGCGCTTCAATCAGGACTTAGTGTCACGCGGTGGGGGACAGGATAGCAGGCAGGCAGGCAGGCATCCAGGCATAAAAGGCATTTATGATGGCAAAAACTGGAAGGCAGGATTGGATGCTGCCTTGCAGCAAGGTGCAGCTGTTTTGGGATTTTTCCTTTGGGAACAAATACTAGCTTGGACCCAGCACTGTTACAGCTGTCTTTCTAACTCCGATGGTTGTTGTTTGGCGTGACAATGACAGATCAAACAGACTGGGACCTGACTTGTCAGATACCTTGATTGGTGATTATTCCTGTGTTTATAAAGCATTCCTTTCATCAGTACATTCTTAAAGTAATTTTACCATCGTGAGAGAGTGATGCACTTGACAACATACTGCTCATTTCATTCTGTATTGAGTAGATAATAGTATACTACCTGTATCCATCTGTAATGGCAAGCATTTAGCATTTTAATGAAAATATCACGTATGCCATCTTGCATTTTAAATGAAAGTGCTTTAAATGTCCCTCTGGGATGTGAGATGTTACTTCCCTGATGGAAAGAGAACAAAAAGACAAAGTAAGATCGTCTGGGATAGAGTGACAAATTAAATGGGATAGAGTGACAAATTAAATAAGGCTTAGTCCCAAATGGAACCATATTCCCTATATAGTGCACTACGTTTCCCAGAGTCCTATGGGGCCTGGTCAAAAAATAGTGTACTAAATAGGGAGCCATTTGGAACTTACACAAAGTAAGATCATCTGGGATAGAGTGACAAATGAAATTGAACCTTGTGTGACCTGTCAGTGGTGTCAGTTGATATTAATATCTAAAGCACATTATGGTTTATTGCAATGCAGTGCCTAGTTTACTCATCTGTCATCTCAGATTCATCACAATTTTTGAACGTTTCTTTTAAGTCGCAAGTGTCAGAATGAGGAGGACCCCTTTAATTAATTGGCAAATGAGTGGCACAGACATGGGCCATCGGGGATGCTGCTGCCTCTATTCCAGTACCAAGTAGAGATGGAGCATGCGTCTGAAGTGGCGCCTTATTCACTATTTAGTGTACTACTTTTGTACTATAAAGGGAATAGGGTGCCACTTTTGACCAAATGTTGTTTTTGATGAGCTATTATTGGCGTAGGAGGCAGTAGGAGAGAGCAGTCTATCTGGAAATGAGAAGTGACAGCAGACAGAGGACTGGAGACAGTCAGGGGCTAGCTTAGGGCTCTGTCAAAAGTAGTGCACTATATAGGGAATATGGTGCCATTTCAGATGCAGGCCATTGCCAAACGTATAAACTTTAATGTATATTTGAACCCTGAATTATTATTGCACAGTGTTTGTCCAACTGTCATTTTACCATGTAGAAAAACAAGGTAACTTGAACTTTTACATCTACATTGACAGATACTGTAGGCTTAGGACTGGGTTGTGTACTACAGTATTGTAGGCAATTTTAAAGCAGTGAAGGACTTAACATGACAACCATCTCTCTGAGAAAATCTGTAGTTGATGAATAGCTCACTGTAATCCAACAGTTTAACGCACAGTTCAATGGGACCACTTTAATAATCACAATAAAGGCTGCCTCATAGCTTTCACTTAACACATGGCCAAATGCTTTTCTTTTAACTGTCCCAAACCCCTCACCACCACACACAGGTATCATACCAAATGGCATCCTATTCCCTATATAATGCACTAACTTTTGACCATGGCTCATCGGGCCCAAAATGTTATAATGCCATGCCATGCTGTTTTCACGGTTTCATGGTTTGAACAGACAAATAGCTTAATTATCTTGGTTAATTATCATGGTTCTTTGACATCCATTCTGCTTTGTGTGTGGTTTATAAGTACGTTTGGGAAAAGATCACATTTTTCCCATGGAGATTTGCTAGACAAAATGGACACTTTTCCAATTAGTGTTCCTAATTTCCTACGCAGAAGAGTGGAAAGAAAGCATTGTTAGTTTTCTCAAGGGCTTTTTACAGAGAACCCATTTATTTACCATAAACTCAAGACTTCATGTTTGGTTTCATAAAGCAATGTTTTAACACTTAATGCTTTATAATTCTCTCTAGAATGTGGTGCTCGTACATGATTGAATACTTAAACACCCAGTTAAATTGTTGCATTTGTCATGATGTTGGCCTGTGGGTGAGGTTTATGACCCCCCATAAATACCGTTCCTCTCTCTTGACTACAGAAGGACTCTTGAAAAGCCTTTGTTAAACATAGAGAGTCTGGGAACATCAAAAGGTGGGGGGAAAGGAACCATATTTCAGTAATCCAACCAGTTGAAAATATGTGTTGGTTCTTAATGAATATGATGCCAGATCAGTTGGCATCTGAGACATTATTACTGATGATAGGACGACATAAACTGTATCTTGGAAAGTCTACACATTCTAGTTATCAGATTCACAAAAATGGTTGTGCAATTTAAATATTCACATATTGAAACAATGTGTGACAATCTTAAATGTTATTTTAGCTTCCAAATGAGAGAATTGGGTTTTCTGCTGACTCAGTGGCCCCGCCCATGTGAAGAGACATTGGTTGTAAACTATGAAACATGCCCTCTCTCCTACCACTATATAAAGCCCTTGATGAAAATGTAACTTTCTGTTCTGAGGACGTTAGGGCGATAGTCCTACGTTAAAAGGGCTCAGATAATAAGCTGTTCCAAGGACGTGTGGACTTGAGGTCCCCATGTTGAAAGGACAAAGACCACCTACAGAACTAAGCCAACCTTAGAGAACCTAATGAAATTAGCATCGAATTTCAATGTGTAGGTGACTACTACACCCTGGAAGGATGCATTTTGACTATACCAGCCAGAATATAGCATGAGCTTAAAGTATGGCAACTTGGTATGAACTTTGAACTCTTATTCACTAAAGAAGTGATACCTCCTAGCCGCCACGTCAGCGCAGCAACTGTAGACGTGGGCTAGGAGAGGACGGACAGAGTATCTGTCCTACCACACGATGAAGGTACTACCAAGTATCCATTCATTCTACCACCAGATATTCTTCAGAGGACCAGAGATCCATGCTGGACCACCCGGCCTCCCATCTACCGAAGCGCAGCTCAGAGTAAATGTATTATTGCATTCTCCTTTTTCAAATGGATGGTAATTTAGAATGCATAAGATACTGTATTTACAATAGCATAGCTTCTCCCTTTGTTCCTCAGTCTTCCTGCTCTTTCACTCAAACCCAAGCCCCCTCTCTTTGTGTAACCAGCTGTCATGTTGGCTCCGTCCACCAGGGACGTTTTCTTTATGACATAATTTGTAATCAATGTATGATCCATTCTGTGTATATGTAATTCTGTGTGATTAGTTAGGTATTTGGTAAATAAATAATTAAACAAAATTTTGTATTGCTGATTCAACTTGTTGGCCAGGGTTCGTGAAGATAACCAAGAATTTACAACTTTCAGATGAGACTAAATAAGGTGACGATTAAATATTGACTGCTATTGATGTAAAAGATTACTAGGTCTTTAAGAGTTTATTCGGAAGATAACAGCATTATTTCATGGTGCCCCAACTTTCTAGTTAATTATCTACCTGATTAACTTAATCAGGTAATATTAATTACAGAGAAATTATTTTATAGAATAGCATGTCATATCACTTAATCCGGCATAGCCAAAGACACAACACATTTATGGTTACATGGGTGTTGTCAGTTAGTGACCTGTGAAGTGAAGTGTAGGATGGCCCTAAGACCAGCTTTCAGATGCTGGCACTATCTCCTGGTTCCTGGCGAGAGACATGTCTACATACAAAATGGCACCCACTTCCCTATATAATGCACTACTTTTGATCAGGTCCATTAGGGCTCTGGTTAAAAGTAATGCACTATGTAGGGAATAGGGTGCCATTTGGTTAGAAACCATGGTCATACCTGGATGACTCTTCTGTCTTAACATAAATGTTAGCTGAGCAGCACACACATACCATATTTGTTTCTGGGTTTCTAGATGACTTAATACTTAACATGATGAATAAAAATTGAATCCCTTCTCCACCTCCTCAGTCTCCTGTTCTGTCATTGGAGGTGTGTTGAGAGAGTGAGAACAGAATGATGGGGAAATTTGGGTCATTGATATTTCGCATTGATTTAATAGTAGACTATGCCTCCAACAATCTGGAGTGTGGAATGTGGTTTATGTGGACATCATTGACAACAAATGCAGATAATCTATTAAATCAGCAGATTCATACGAGCAAGCCCTATAAATATTTAAACAAGTGGACAAGATGGAAACAAAATGGAAGATAAGAGACAGACAACCCTGCATGGCAGCAGGAGACAGTGAGATGAACTTATTGAAACAATAACATTTCAATAACACAAATGTTCCTATTGCACGGAAATGTACGGAAATGGGAAAGAATGTTTCATTTAAAGGGAATCGTAAAAAGGATCAGGGTACAAGGCAAGATACCTCTGACTTTTATCTCAGTTGGCTTCTCAGTGACCCTACTGCATTTGTGTCACGACTTCTGCCGATGCCGAAGCCTCTCCTTGTTCGGGCGGTGCTCGGCGCTCGACGTCACCGGTCTTCTAGCCATCATTGATCCATTTTTCATTTTCCATTGGTTTTGTCTTGTCTTACTACACACCTGGTTTCAATCCCATTCATTACCGGTTGTGTATTTAACCCTCTGTTTCCCCTCATGTCTTTGTCAGAGATAGTTTATTTTTCAGATTTCATGTTGTTGTATTGGTGCTCGACGGGTCCTAGTTTTGGAGTTAGGTTTTGTTTACAGTCATTAATCGACTCCATTTCATTAAGTTTGATTCTCCTGCGCCTGACTTCCCTGCCACCTATACACACGACTCTGATAATTTGTCTAATGTACACCTATACTACCTTTACATTTTCTTCAGTCAGACTTCTGTGTCCTTATTACCAGGTAGTCTGCAAGGAAAGTACAATGCATTATATTTCCATTGGTAATCTTCACTTTCAGTGTTCCTTTAACCTCTCTTTAATAGCTTATACAAAAGGAAGATCCTCGTGGAATTAAAGCTTATCACGGCAATTTGGGGTTGCCTCTGGAAACACAAACTATGGAGGTGTATTCTCTAAGTTACTATACATACATTTATGTCTAAAATAACGATTGAGTAAGTGTTTTATTAAGGTGCCGTCTTCCCTGATTGTAAGTGGATTATAAGTGGATAAGAGTTTCTGCTAAATAACAAAAATGTACAATGTAGTAGTTGCTTTATCTAGGGGCCTAGCTAGCCTTTCTCTGGGGCCTCCCTTTCACACACAAACACACACACAAAGAGAGAGTGAAGAGAGAGAGCCATTGGCAGGGGTTAGGTAGGTGATCCCTAGGAGGAGGAGCTGGTGGTGCTTCACACAAGTTCAATTCTGGCATTTGGTGTTGGCAAGTTGCTATATACATTTTTAGACTAATAAATAAATTATATATACCCATTGATTCTTAATTAATATTACTTACAAATGCCTCATGAGTTTAGTTTAGTTTAGTACCACATCAGAAACGAAATATATGTTTACTCCATTTTTTGTAAACAAAGTACAAGTAAACAAACACTATACTGCATATCCTCAAAACATATTATTTTAATATCATGGATGGTCAGTCCTTTCATCCATTGCTCTGTCTATGAATCTGAGAATGGTTCAATTTCTCCAGCCCTAATAATCCCTCAGCTATTTACTGAAACAGGGGCAGGGAAAATGTGTTTATTAGTGTTTGAATGACTGATTGTCCCTTTAAAGTTGAGCCCCCACATCATCAATGAGGAAGACTGTTAGTGGTTTTATTATTCAAATAAAAATATAAGGAAAGACAACAAAATGCCATTGCCTGGTATTGGACCTCTGTGTTAGTCAGGAGAGCTAGTTAGCTAATTTAGCACAGTCAACTACACAAGACAGTAGATTAAAATAAATCTAGTGCGGGGAAACTGTTCCCCATCTGCAAGTCCCTTAAAGGAATAATCCACTCAAAAACAATCTTTTGATCTTTTTTTTCATTATTCCACTGTTCATACAGTCCCACAATGATGATTCAAGACAGAGGAGGAGTATGACCTCCAACCTAGCGGCAGAGGAGGAGCGTGACCTCCAACTAGGAGACAGAGGAGCCTGACTTCCAACCAGGAAGCAGAGGAGGAGCATGACCTCCAACCAGGAGACAGAGAAGGAGCATGACTTCCAACCAGGAGCATGACTTCCAACCAGAAGGCAGAGGAGAGTACAGCCTGGTTGGCTGGACAGCTGGGATTCATGTGATGGGATGGGGATGAGGGAGGAGGTTAGTGAGGGGTGGGGCTGTGGCTGGGAATGACACGGTTGAGCACTGGAAGTCCTGGTGGTCTTGTCTTTCAACATTTAACCATGTTTTGAGGTTATACAGTGGCCGTGTCTGAAGTCTGTCTTGCCTACTATTTACCAAAACTGCACGATGTGTATACTACATACTATTTAGAACATATTATTTAGTAGAAGTGTATGCAGTGATCCACAAATATTAACACAGTAGTCTCACCCAAAATGAGAATGCGTCATCTACCCTAAACAAAAATATAAACACAACATGCAACAATTTCAAAGGTTTTACAGTTTATTTAAGGAAATCAATTAATTGAAATAAATGTATTAGGCCCTAATCTATGGATTTCACATGACTGGGAATACAGATATGAATCTGTTGGTCACAGATACCTTAAAAAAATGGTAGGGGTGTGGATCAGAAAACCAGTCAGTATCTGGTGTGACCATGATTTGCCCCATGTGGCGCGACATATCTCCTTCACATATAATTGATCAGGCTGTTGATTGTAGCCTGTGGAATGTTATCCCACTCCTCTTCAAAGGCTGTGCGAAGTTGCTGGATATTGGCGGGAACTGGAACACGCTGTCGTACACATTTATACAGAGCATCCCAAACATGCTCAATGAGTGACATGTCTGATGAGTATGCAGGCCATGGAAGAACTGGGACATTTTCAGTGCATTATCATGATGAAACATGAGGTGATGGCAGTGGATGAATGACACGACTATGGGCCTGAAGTCGGTTGCAACGCCGAACTGCAGTCAGGTCAAGATCCTGTTGAGGGCTACGAGCACCCAGATGAGCTTCCCTGAAACAGGTTCTGACAGTTTGTGCAGAATTTCTTTGGTTGTTCAAACCCACAGTTTCATCAGTTGTCCGGATGGCTGAGTCTCATATGATCCCACAGGTGAAGAAGCCAGATGTGGAGGTCTTGGGCTGGCGTGGTGACACGGGGTCTGCGGTTGTGAGGCCGGTTGGAGATACTGCCAAATTCTCAAAAATGACGTTGGAGGCGGCTTACGGTAGAGAAATCAACATTAAATTATCTGGTAACAGCTCTCGTTGACATTCCTGCAGTCAGCATGCCAATTGCATGCTCCCTCAAAACTTGAGACATCTGTGGCCTTGTGTTGTGTGACAAAGCTCCTAATTTTAGAGTGACCTTTTATTGTCCTCAGCACAAGGTGCACCTGTGTAATGACCATGCCGTTTAATCAGCTTTTTGATATGCCACACCTGTCAGGTACCAACACTTTACATGTTGCGTTTATATTTTTGTTCTGTACGATACTAAATTGTGTTAATTCCCACAATTCGTTCATTTTGGTATAGTGTGTCACCAAATCTGATTATCAGCTGTTGTCAAACACACGTGGGTCCCGAAAGATGATTCTCTTCCTCAGTAGTGTGCAGTGAATTTTACTAAATTAAAAGTCAAATGAGTATGACATCCTGGCATAGCATATTCAATGTTTGACATTTTACATACCATACATAAATGTTTTTTTGCATACCCAAAATGCCTACTATTTAGAACGTAATTATGAGTATTTGGACACGGCCAGTGTTTGTTTGCATTTTCTTTGTTTACCAACATTGGAGTAAAACAATCTCGCATTTGGGGTACTGATGGGGTGGACAGTTGAACTAAGCTCATGAGGCATTAATAAGCAATATTCATCAAGAATCAATGGGTACACATAATATATTTATGAGTCCAAAAATGGATGTTGCAACTGCAGATTGCCTCTTCAATGAGCAACTATTAACATTACAACAAATAATTGACAGTTAGTACAGTACAATACTTCCTCTATTCCCAATGCAGTGCAGTACTTTTGACCAGAGCCCTATAAAAACCTCTTAATCCCTCAGCATGCTTCAGTTTGACTGGTGCCTAGCCAAGAACCGAACGATTGTGCTCTTTGCATATTCCCTTAAAATACCTTCGCTTGAAAAATGAGAAAGAAGCTGCAATAGTACTGTTTGTCCATTTTGAGACACCATAGACCTCTGACAGTCTCTATGGGTGTGCCACAGGGTTCAATTCTCGGGCCGACTCTCTTTTCTGTATACATCAATGATGTTGCTCTTGCTGCTAGTGATTCTCTGATCCACCTCTACGCAGACGACACCATTCTGTATACTTCTGGCCCCTCCTTGGACACTGTGTTAACTAACCTCCAGACGAGCTTCAATGCCATACAACTCTCCTTCTGTGGCCTCCAACTGTTCTTAAACGCAAGTAAAACTAAATGCATGCTTTTCAATCGATCGCTGCCCGCACCTGCTCGCCCGTCCAGCATCACTACTCTGGACGGCTCTGACTTAGAATACGTGGACAACTACAAATACCAGGGTGTCTGGTTAGACTGTAAACTCTCTTTCCAGACTCACATTAAGCATCTCCAATCCAAAATTAAATCTAAAATCGGCTTCCTATATCGCAACAAAGCATCCTTCACTCATACTGCCAAACATACCCTCGTAAAACTGACCATCCTACCGATCCTCAACTTCGGTGATGTCAACTATAAAATAGCCTCCAACACTCTACTCAACAAACTGGATGCAGTCTATCACAGTGCCATCCGTTTTGTCACTAAAGCCCCATACACTACCCACCATTGCGACCTGTACGCTCTCGTTGGTTGGCCCTCGCTTCATACTCGTCGCCAAACCCACTGGCTACAGGTTATCTACAAGTCTCTGCTAGGTAAAGCCCCACCTTATCTCAGCTCACTGGTCACCATAGCAGCACCCACTCGTAGCACGCGCTCCAGCAGGTATATCTCACTGGTCACCCCCAAAGCCAATTCCTCCTTTGGTCTTCTTTCCTTCCAGTTCTCTGCTGCCCATGACTGGAGCGAATTGCAAAAATCTCTGAAGCTGGAGACTCACATCTCCCTCACTAGCTTTAAGCTGTCAGAGCATTTTACAGATCACTGCACCTGTACTTAGCCTATCTGTAAACAGCCCATCTATCTACCTACCTCATCCCCATACTGGTATTTATTTATTTATTTTGCTCCTTTGCACCCCAGTATCTCTACCTGCACATTCATCTTCTGCCGATCTACCATTCCAGTGTTTAATTGCTATATTTTAATTACTTCGCCACCATGGCCTATTTATTTCCTTAATTTACCTCATTTGCCATCACTGTATATAGACTTTTTGTTTTCTTTTGTCCTACTGTATTATTGACTGTATGTTTTGTTTATTCCATGTGTAACTCTGTGTTGTTGTATGTGTCGAATTGCACGCTTTATCTTGGCCAGTTCGCAGTTGCAAATGAGAACTAGCCTACCTGATTAGATAAAGATGAAATAAAAAAATAAAAATAAATAAAAAAGAGATAACTCAAGAAATCAGTCCATAATTTTGACATGTTTTACGAAGAGATCTTAGTCACACAATTTTACATCTAACTAAGATGTTTGGTGCAGTATTTTTCAATAAAAAATGAACATGAAGGCCTCCTGGGTGGCGCAGTGGTTAAAGGAAATGTACTGCAGTGCCAGCTGTGCCAGGCTCTGTCGTAACCGGCCGCGACCGGGAGGTCTGTGACGCACAATTGGCCTAGGGTCATCCGGGTTAGGGAGGGGTTGGCCGGCAGGGATCATCACGCACCAGCGAATTCTGTGGCGGGCCGGGCGCAGTGCGCGCTAACCAAGGTTGCGAGGTGCACAGTGTTTCCTCCGACACATTGGTGCGTCTGGCTTCCGGGTTGGATGCACGCTGTGTTAAGAAGCAGTGCAGCTTGGTTGGGTTATGTATCGGAGGACGCATGACTTTCAACCTTCGTCTCTCCCGAGCCCGTACGGGAGTTACATTTACATTTACATTTAAGTCATTTAGCAGACACTCTTATCCAGAGCGACTTACAAATTGGTGCATACACCTTATGACATCCAGTGGAACAGCCACTTACAATAGTGCATCTAAATCTTTTTAGGGGGGTGAGAAGGATTACTTACCCTATCCTAGGTATTCCTTGAAGAGGTGGGGTTTCAGGTGTCTCCGGAAGGTGGTGATTGACTCCACTGTCCTGGCGTCGTGAGGGAGTTTGTTCCACCATTGGGGGGCCAGAGCAGCGAACAGTTTTGACTGGGCTGAGCGGGAACTGTACTTCCTCAGTGGTAGGGAGGCGAGCAGGCCAGAGGTGGATGAACGCAGTGCCCTTGTTTGGGTGTAGGGCCTGATCAGAGCCTGGAGGTACTGAGGTGCCGTTCCCCTCACAGCTCCGTAGGCAAGCACCATCAAATCAAATCAAATCAAATTTTATTTGTCACATACACATGGTTAGCAGATGTTAATGCGAGTGTAGCGAAATGCTTGTGCTTCTAGTTCCGACAATGCAGTGATAACCAACAAGTAATCTAACTAACAATTCCAAAACTACTGTCTTATACACAGTGTAAGGGGATAAGGAACATGTACATAAGGATATATGAATGAGTGATGGTACAGAGCAGCATACAGTAGATGGTATCGAGTACAGTATATACATATGAGATGAGTGTGTAGACAAAGTAAACAAAGTGGCATAGTTAAAGTGGCTAGTGATACATGTGTTACATAAGGATGCAGTCGATGATGTAGAGTACAGTATATACATATGCATATGAGATGAATAATGATGAACATTATATAAGGTAGCATTGTTTAAAGTGGCTAGTGATATATTTACATTACATTTACATTTAAGTCATTTAGCAGACGCTATCCAGAGCATTTGGTGCATACACCTTAACAACCAGTGGAACAGCCACTTGCATCTAAATCTTGTGGGGGATGAGAAGGATTATTTACCCTATCCTAGGTATTCCATAATTCCCATCAATTCCCATTATTAAAATGGCTGGAGTTGGGTCAGTGTCAATGACAGTGTGTTGGCAGCAGCCACTCACTGTTAGTGGTGGCTGTTTAACAGTCTGATGGCCTTGAGATAGAAGCTGTTTTTCAGTCTCTCGGTCCCAGCTTTGATGCACCTGTACTGACCTCGCCTTCTGGATGATAGCGGGGTGAACAGGCAGTGGTTCGGGTGGTTGATGTCCTTGATGATCTTTATGGCCTTCCTGTAACAACGGGTGGTGTAGGTGTCCTGGAGGGCAGGTAGTTTGCCCCCGGTGATGCGTTGTGCAGTCCTCACTACCCTCTGGAGAGCCTTACGGTTGAGGGCGGAGCAGTTGCCGTACCAGGCGGTGATACAGCCCGCCAGGATGCTCTCGATTGTGCATCTGTAGAAGTTTGTGAGTGCTTTTGGTGACAAGCCAAATTTCTTCAGCCTCCTGAGGTTGAATAGGCGCTGCTGCGCCTTCTTCACGACGCTGTCAGTGTGAGTGGACCAATTCAGTTTGGTCTTGTAGCGGATGCGAGCTTCAACTGGAAGCCAGTGGAGAGAGTGGAGGAGCGGGGTGACGTGAGAGAACTTGGGAAGGTTGAACACCAGACGGGCTGCGGCGTTCTGGATGAGTTGTAGGGGTTTAATGGCACAGGCAGGGAGCCCAGCCAACAGCGAGTTGCAGTAATCAAGACGGGAGATGACAAGTGCCTGGATTAGGACCTGCGCCGCTTCCTGTGTGAGGCAGGGTCGTACTCTGCGGATGTTGTAGAGCATGAACCTACAGGAACGGGACACCGCCTTGATGTTAGTTGAGAACGACAGGGTGTTGTCCAGGATCACGCCAAGGTTCTTAGCGCTCTGGGAGGAGGACACAATGGAGTTGTCAACCGTGATGGCGAGATCATGGAACGGGCAATCCTTCCCGGGAGGAAGAGAAGCTCCGTCTTGCTGAGGTTCAGCTTGAGGTGGTGATCCGTCATCCACACTGATATGTCTGCCAGACATGCAGAGATGCGATTCGCCACCTGGTCATCAGAAGGGGGAAAGGAGAAGATTAATTGTGTGTCGTCTGCATAGCAATGATAGGAGAGACCATGTGAGGTTATGACAGAGCCAAGTGACTTGGTGTATAGCGAGAATAAGAGAGGGCCTAGAACAGAGCCCTGGGGGACACCAGTGGTGAGAGCGCGTGGTGAGGAGACAGATTCTCGCCACGCCACCTGGTAGGAGCGACCTGTCAGGTAGGACGCAATCCAAGCGTGGGCCGCGCCGGAGATGCCCAACTCGGAGAGGGTGGAGAGGAGGATCTGATGGTTCACAGTATCGAAGGCAGCCGATAGGTCTAGAAGGATGAGAGCAGAGGAGAGAGAGTTAGCTTTAGCAGTGCGGAGCGCCTCCGTGATACAGAGAAGAGCAGTCTCAGTTGAATGACTAGTCTTGAAACCTGACTGATTTGGATCAAGAAGGTCATTCTGAGAGAGATAGTGGTAGAGCTGGCCAAGGACGGCACGCTCAAGAGTTTTGGAGAGAAAAGAGAGAAGGGATACTGGTCTGTAGTTGTTGATATCGGAGGGATCGAGTGTAGGTTTTTTCAGAAGGGGTTTCAACTCTCGCTCTCTTGAAGACGGGAGGGACGTAGCCAGCGGTCAGGGATGAGTTGATGAGCGAGGTGAGGTAAGGGAGAAGGTCTCCGGAAATGGTCTGGAGAAGAGAGGAGGGGATAGGGTCAAGCGGGCAGGTTGTTGGGCGGCCGGCCATCACAAGACGCGAGATTTCATCTGGAGAGAGAGGGGAGAAAGAGGTCAGAGCATAGGGTAGGGCAGTGTGAGCAGAACCAGCGGTGTCGTTTGACTTAGCAAACGAGGATCGGATGTCGTCAACCTTCTTTTCAAAATGGTTGACGAAGTCATCTGCAGAGAGGGAGGGGGGGGGGGATTCAGGAGGGAGGAGAAGGTGGCAAAGAGCTTCCTAGGGTTAGAGGCAGATGCTTGGAATTTAGAATGGTAGAAAGTGGCTTTAGCAGCAGAGACAGAGGAGGAAAATGTAGAGAGGAGGGAGTGAAAGGATGCCAGGTCCGCAGGGAGGCGAGTTTTCCTCCATTTCCGCTCGGCTGCCCGGAGCCCTGTTCTGTGAGCTCTCATTGAGTCGTCGAGCCACGGAGCGGGAGGGGAGGACCGAGCCGGCCTGGAGGATAGGGGACATAGAGAGTCAAAGGATGCAGAAAGGGAGGAGAGGAGGGTTGAGGAGGCAGAATCAGGAGATAGGTTGGAGAAAGTTTGAGCAGAGGGAAGAGATGATAGGATGGAAGAGGAGTTGTAGCGATGAGACAAGATAGTAGCTACTAAACAATTGGATACCACCAAATTGGGGAGAAAACTGGGTAAAATTTTAAAAATAAAATAAAAATAAATAAATAAAATGAACATGAAAGGGAGTCATATCTCGTTGAATGACAACAAAGGCTTAAAATCCCTAATGCTGATCAATCACCGACGAAGGGGGATAGATGGCTCCGAACTTTGGCTTGCCTTCAGAATATTGTTTGTGCACCCGAACAACCAAAAGAAAAACCTCACCAAAGTCCAAAACTAACAAAAATGTCACAAAATATCATCTGCCGAACTGTTTCAGCAGGGAAGCATGTGAACGCCTTCAGATGTAAGGGACCTGCATGGTTCTGGTACCGGTTCCAACCAACATTTTTGCTTATAAATCAATCTCTGGACACCGTAAATCAAAATGGATTGCATTGAGCGGTAGCCCTGGTCCCCACAGACACAGTAATGTTTTTTTCTGAACCTGTGTGACTTCGGATGTGAAATATGAAACCACTTCAGCTGGGATGCCCCTTCTATAATTTTATTCCCTCTTTCAACTGGCCATCAACTCCTGTCTGAACCCTACATCACAGTCACAGACAAAGCACATGCCTGCAATCGTTACATCATGGCGCAGAATGAGAGAGTGGTAGCATCACCGTAGCACATTCAGAGATACATTTATGGCCATTAATCTATAAAATAATTAATCGATTTTAAACAAAAAACACTTCATTTTTTGTCATAGACAGATTAATATGAGCATAGCCGTGGGAAGAAAATATTTTTCCAGCACCTCCCTGTCGACAAAACGTTCTCACCCCCAAACTACTTCATGCAGCTATGATTATGAGATGAAAGACGAGTCACTAACTAGTTCAGGAAGCCAAGCTAGAGTGCTGTGAGAATGGGGGCAGTTGTTTTAATCAAGAGAGACCTTTAGAAAATATGCATATTTTCTCTAACACTAGACATGGAAATATGTATTATATAGTTAGCTGTTTTATAATTTGATTGTGCTATATTTAGGAAGCATATAAACTCAGCAAAAAAGAAACATCCTCTCGCTGTCAACTGCATTTATTTTCAGCAAACTTAACATGTGTAAATATTTGTATGAACATAACAAGATCCAACAACTGAGACATAAACTGAACAAGTTCCACAGACATGTGACTAACATAAATGGAATAATGTGTCCCTGAACAAAGTGGGGATCAAAATCAAAAGTAACAGTCAGTATCTGGTGTGACCACCAGCTGCATTAAGTACTGCAGTCCCAGACGTGCTAAATGGGATTGGGATCCGGGCTCTTCGCTGGCCATGGCAGAACACTAACATTCCTGTCTTGCAGGAAATCACACACAGAACGATCAGGCTGGTGGCATTGTCATGCTGGAGGGTCATGTCAGGATGAGCCTGCAGGAAGGGTACCACATGAGTGAGGAGAATGTCTTCCCTTTAACTCACAGTGTTGAGATTGCCTGCAATGACAACAAGCTCAGTCCGATGATGTTGTGACACACCACCCCAGATCATGACGGACCCTCCACCTCCAAACGCGAATCCAACCATCACCCCTGGTGAGACAAAACCGTGACTCGTCAGAGAAGAGCACTTTTTGCTAGTCCTGTCTGGTCCAGTGACGGTGGGTTTGTGTCCATAGGCAACATTATTGCCTGCCTTACAACAAGCCTACAAGCCCGCATTCCAGCTTCACTCAGCCTATTGCGGACAATCTGAGCACTGATGGAGGGATTGTGCATTCGTGGTGTAACTCTGGCAGTTGTTGCCATCCTGTACCTGTCCCGCAGGTGTGATGTTCGGATGTATACCCTGATGAGGACAGCTTGGCTGTCGAAACGTTGGTAGTTGGATTTTTGCATCTGAGCCCCTAGAGTGTGCGGCTCTCTTTTATTTTCAAGTTTTCTACTCCGCTAGCCAGCACCTCGTCTGAATAGGTGTGCGTTTCTTTTTCTTCTAGATCGTGATGTTCGGATGTACCAATCTTGTGCAGGTGTTGTTACACGTTGTCTGCCACTGCGAGGACGATCAGCTGTCCATCCTGTCTCCCTGTAGCGTTGTCTCACAGTACGGCCATTGCAATTTATTTTCCTGGTCACATCTGCAGTCTTCATTCCTCCTTGCAGCATGCCTAAGGTACGTTCACACAGATGAGCAGGGACCCTGGGCATCTTTCTTTTGGTGTTTTTCAGAGTCAGTAGAAAGGCCTTTTTAGTGTCCTACGTTTTCACAACTGTGACCTTAATTGCCTACTGTAAGCTGTTAGTGTCTTAACGACCGTTCCACAGGTGCATGTTCATTCATACAGTTTTGTTGAATAGGAAACACTGGACATCATACAGTATAAAATATATGTTATACTTTCAGTAATATGGAGTTGGTCCCCCTTTCGTTACGGCCCCCATTCTTCTGGGAAGGTATTCCACTAGAGGTTGGAACATTGCTGCAGTGACTTGTTTCCATTCAGCCACAAGAGCATAAGTGAAGTCGGACACTGATGTTGGCCAATTAGGCCTTGCTCGAAGTCGGCGTTCCAATACATCTCAAAAGTGATCAATGGGGTTGATGTCAGGGTTTTGTGCAGGCCAGTCAAGTTCTTCGACACTGATCTTGACAAACCATTTCTGTATGGAGCTTGTTTTGTGCACGGGGGCAATGCCGTGATACAAAAGGAAAGGGCCTTCCCCAAACTTTTACCACAAAGTTGGAAGCACAGAATCATCTGTAATGTCATTGTATGCTGTAGCATTATTTCCCTTCACGGGAACTAAGGGGCCTAGCCCAAACCAGCCCAAACCAGACAGGTAGCGTTCTCCAAAACCAAATTCGTCCGTCGGACTACCAAATTTTTAAGCGTAATTCATCACTCCAGAGAACAAGTTTCCACTGCTCCAGAGTCCAATGGCGGCAAGTTTTACACCACTCCAGCCGACGCTTGGCATTGTGCATGGTGATCTTAGGCTTGTGTGTGGCTGCTTGGCCATAGAAACCCATTTCATGAAGCTCCCGATAAACAGTTCTTGTGTTGAAGTTGCTTTCAGAGACAGTTTGAAACTCAGTAGTGAGTATAGCATCTGAGGACAGGCAATTCTAACACACTACGTGCATACTGGTGCCGGAGAAGATGGCTGACGTTTTACATGCTTCTAACCAACTTTTTTTGTTGCATTGTTTGTAACATTTATTTAATTTTATTCTGTACATAATGTTGCTGCTACCATCTCTTATGACCAAAAATAACTTCTGGACATTAGAACAGCGATTACTCACCACGAACTGGCAGAAGCTTTTTTATCCTTTAATGAGCCCCAAATCCCCGTCATTTGCGTGAAGAGAAGACAGAGAAAAAGAGGACGGTCGGGCTGCCTTCTGATAATTCGTAGGCGATCGAATAAACCCCCACTGCCTTCCATTCTACTAGCTAACATGCAATATTGGAAAATAAAATCGACGACCTACGAGGAAGATTAAACTACCAACGGGACATTCAAAACTGTAATATCTTATGCTTCACGGAGTTGTGGATGAACAATAATATATATGATAATAATAATAAATAATAATAATAATATATGCCATTTAGCAGACGCTTTTATCCAAAGCGACTTACAGTCATGTGTGCATACATTCTACGTATGGGTGGTCCCGGGGATCGAACCCACTACCCTGGCGTTACAAGCGCAATGCTCTACCAACTGAGCTACAGAAGGACCACAATGACATTATAAACATACAGCTGGCTGGTTATACGCTGTATCGGCAGGATAGAATAGCGACATCTGGTAAGACAAGGGGTGGCGATCTATGTATATTTGTAAACAACAGCTGGTGAACGATATCTAAGGAAGTCTCAAGGTTTTGCTCGCTTGAGGTATTTCATGATAAGCTGTAGATCACACTATCTACCTCAAGAGTTGATCTGTATTTTTCGTAGCTGTCTACATGCCACCACGGGCCGATGCTGGCACTAAGACCGCACTCAATGAGCTGTATTACGCCATAAGCAAACGGGAAAACGCTCATCCAGAGGCGGCACCTATAGTGACCAGGGACTTTAATGCAGGGAAACTTAAATCCATTTAACCAAATTTCTATCAGCATGTTAAATGTGCAACCAGAGAGGAAAAAACTCAAGACCACCTTTACTCCACACACAGAGACATGTACAAAGCGCTCCCTCGCCATCCATTTGGCAAATCTGACCATAATTCTATCCTCCTGATTACAAGCAAAAATTAAAGCAGGAAGCACCAGTGAGTCGGTCAATAAAAAAGTGATCAGATTGTCAGGATTAGATGCCCCCATTGTGCTTTTTGACCCTTTTGTTTTCCCTTGTTCCCAGTTATTATTTGCACCTGTGCCTCGTTTCCCTTGGTTGTATTTAAACCCTTAGTTTTCCTCAGTTCTTTGCTCTGTGTTTGTATGTTAGCACCCAGCCATGCTGTGAACTTGAGGTATTCTTTTGAGGTTTGTTTTTTCCCTGCTGTTCTTACCACTTTGTGGATTTTCCTTGTCTTGGAGGATATACATTTCTTCTCTTGGAATTACTTTTGACGTTGTGGATTTATATTTTTGCCTGAAGATCTTTTCCTTTTTTCTTTATTAAATCACCGTCTCTAGCACTGCTGTGTCTGCCTCATTTTCTGGGTTCTGCCAACTATTAGTGGCTCAGTTTACTAAGTGACTGTTTCTAACACTGGAGACCCGAGTTTGTAACTGGGTCCTGACACAGATGAAAAAGATGCTAAGCTACAGGATTGTTTTGCTAGCACAGACTGGAATATGTTCCAGGATTATTCCGATGGAATTGAGGAGTACACCACATCAGTCATTGGCTTCATAAAATTTGTGCATCGATGACATTGTCCCCACAGTGACCTTACGTACATACCCCAACCAGAAGTCATAGATTACAGGCAACATTCGCACTGAGTTAAAGGTGCCGCTTTCAAGGAGCTCTAAAACAGAATAAGAAATATTATAAGAAATCTCGCTTTTCCCTCCGACAAACCATCAAAAAAGGCAAAGCGTTAATACAGGACAAAGATCAAATCGTACTACACCGGCTCCGATGCTCGTCGAATGTGGCAGGGCTTGCAAACCATTACAGACTACAAAGGGAAGCACAGCCGAGAGCTGCACAGTGACACGAGCCTACCAGACGAACTAAACTACTTCTATGCTCGTTTCGAGGTAAATAACACTGAAACATGCATGAGAGCACCAGCTGTTCCGGACGACTGTGTGATCACGCTCACCTTAGCCGATGCGAGTAAGACCTTTAAACAGGTCAACATTCACAAGGTCGCGGGGCCAGACGGATTACCAGGACATGTACTGCGAGCATTCGCTGACCAACTGGCAAGTGTCTTCACTGACATTTTCAACCTCTCCCTGTCCGAGTCTGTAATACCAACATGTTTCTAGCAGACCACCACAGTCCCTATGCCCAAGAACATTAAGGTAACCTGCCTAAATGACTACCAACCCGTAGCACTCACATCTGTAGCCATGAAGAGCTTTGAAAGGCTGGTCATGGCTCACATCAACACAATTATCCCAGAAACCCTAGACCCACTCCAATACCACCCTAACAGATCCACAGATGATGCAATCTCTATTGCACTCAACACTGCCCTTTCCCACCTGGACAAAAGGAACATCAATGTGAGAATGTTATTCATTGACTACAGCTCAGCGTTCAATACCATAGTGCCCTCACAGCTCATCAATAAGCTAAGGATCCTGGGACAAAACACCTCCCTCTGCAACTGCATCCTGGACTTCCTGATGGGCCGCCCCCAGGTGGTAAGGGTTGGTAACAACACATCCGCCACGCTGATCCTCAACACGAGGGCCCCTCAGGGGTACGTGCTCAGTCTCCTCCTGTACTCCCTGTTCACTCATGACTGCATGGATAGACACGACTCCAATACCATCAATAAGTTTGCGGATGACACAACAGTGGTAGGCCTTATCACCGACAATGACAAGAGAGTCTATAGGGAGGAGGTCAGAGACCTGGCTTTGTGGTGCTAGGACAACAACCTCTCTCTCAACGTGATCAAGACAAAGGAGCCAATTGTGGACGACAGGAAAAGGAGGACCGAGCAGGGCCCCATTCTCATCGAACGGGGCTGTAGTGGAGCAGGTTGAGAGCTTCAAGTTCCTTAGTGAGCATGGCGCTTGTAACGCCAGGGTAGTGGGTTCGATTCCCGGGACCACCCATACGTAGAATGTATGCACACATGACTGTAAGTCGCTTTGGATAAAAGCGTCTGCTAAATGGCATATATTATTATTATTATTATATTATATCCCAAACAAACTAACATGGTCCAAGCACACCAAGACAGTCGTGAAGAGGGCACAACAAAATATATTCCCCCTCAGGAGACTGAAAAGATTTGGCATGGGTCCTCAGATCCTCAAAAGGTTCCACAGCTGCATAATCGAGAGCATCCTGACTGGTTTCATCAATGCCGGATATGGCAACTGCTCGACCTCCGATTGCAAGGCACTACAGTGCATACGACTCAGTGTCTTACTGGGGCCAAGCTTCCTGCCTTCCAGGACCTCTATACCAGGCGGTGTCAGAGGAAGGACCTAAAAATGGTCAAAGACTATAGCCACCCTAGTCATAGACTGTTCTCGCTGCTACCACACAGCAAGTGGTACTGGAGCGCGAATTCGAGATCAAAGAGGCTTCTAAACATATTCTTCCCCCAAGCCATAAGACTCCTGAACATTTAATCAAATTACTGCCCAGACTACCCCCCCACCCCCTCTTTTATGTCATTGCTACTCTCTGTTATTATCTATGCATAGTCACTTTAATACTCTACCTCCATGTACATATTATCTCAATTACCTCGACTAACTGGTGCCCCCGCACATTGACTCTGTACCGGAACCGCCTGTATTTATTCTCGCTATTGTTATTTTATTGCTGCTCTTTAATTACTTGTTCCTCTCATTTCGTATTCTTATTCATATTTTTTAAACTGCATTGTCATTTAGGGGCTTGTAAGTAAGCATTTCACTGTAAGGTATACCTGTTGTATTTGGCACGTGACTAATAACATTTGATTTGATTTTGATTTGATTTGATTCAGCACGGTCCAGTTCTGTGAGCTTGTGTGGCATACCACTTCATGGATGAGTCTTGTTGCTCCTAGACATTTCCACTTCACAATAACAGCACTTACAGTTGACCGGGGCAGCTCTAGCAGGGCAGAAATTTGATGAACTGACTTGTTGGAAATGTGGCATTCTATGACGGTGCCACATTGAAAATCACTGGGCTCTTCAGTAAGGCCATTCTACTGCCAATGTTTGTCTGTGGAGATTGCATGGGTTTGTGCTCGATTTTAAACACCTGTGGCTGAAATAGCAGAATCCGAATCCGCCGAATCCATTACTTTGAAGGGGTGTCCACATAATTTTGTCTTGCTCCCAGACAGACTAAATAACTTTTTGCTCGCTTTGAGGACAATACAGTGCCACTGACACGACGCTACCAAAACCGGACTCTTCTTCACTGCAGCCGACGTGAGTAAAACATTTAAACGTGTTAACCCTCGCAAGGCTGCAGGCCCAGACCCCATCCCCAACCCTGTCCTCAGAGCATGCGCAGACCAGCTGGCTGGTGTGTTTACGGACATATTCAATCAATCCTAATCCCAGTCTGCTGTTTCCACATGCTTCAAGAGGGCCACCATTGTTCCTGTTCCGAAGAAAGCTAAGGTAACTGAGCTAAACGACTACCGCCCCGTAGCACTCACTTCGGTCATCATGAAGTGCTTTGAGAGTGTCAGGACCCGGTTACGAACCCGGGTCTCCGGAGTGAAAAACAGTCACTTAACCAACTGAGCCACGAATAGTCGGCAGAACCCAGAAGATGAGGCAGACACAGCAGTACTTGAGACGGTGTATTTAATGAAGTAAAAAAAAAATGAAGTTCTTCAGGAAAACATGTAACTCCACAACCTCAAAAGGAATCCTACAAGAACAAAGGTAATCCTCCAAGACAAAAAAGGTAAATCCACAAGGTGGAAGGTAAAGCACAAAAAGCCTCAAAAGATACTCAAAAAACAAACAAACAAGAACAAAAAACAGAATTCCACAAGAGAGTCCACAGGGATCAACAAGAGTTCTCAGAGTACTAGGGCTGGGTGCTAACATACAAACACAGAGCAAAGAACAGAGGAAAACAAAGGGTTTAAATACAATCAGGGGAAACGAGGCACAGGTGCAAATAATAATGGGGATCAAGGGAAAACAAAAGGTCAAAAGGCACAATGGGGGCATCTAGTGACCAAAAACCGGAACAACCCTGGCCAAATCCTGACAGAGAGACTAGTCAAGGACCATATCACCTCCACCCTACCTGACACCCTAGACCCACTCCAATTTGCTTACCGCCCCAATAGGTCCACAGACGATGCAATCGCAACCACACTGCACACTGCCCTAACCCATCTGGACAAGAGGAATACCTATGAGAGAATGCTGTTCATCGACTACAGCTCAGCATTTAACACCATAGTACCCTCCAAACTCGTCATCAAGCTCGAGACCCTTTGTTCCTACGTACACATCACTGACAAACTGAAATGGTCCACCCACACAGACAGCGTTGTGAAGAAGGCGCAGCAGCGCCTCTTCAACCTCAGGAGGCTGAAGAAATTCGGCTTGCCACCAAAAGCACTCACAAACTTCTACAGATGCACAATCAAGAGCATCCTGTCGGGCTGTATCACCGCCTGGTACGGCAACTGCTCCACCCACAAACAAAAGGCTCTCCAGAGGGTAGTGAGGTCTGCACAATGCAAACTACCTGCCCTCCAGGACACCTACACCACCCGATGTCACAAGAAGGACATAAAGATCATCAAGGACAACAACCACCCGAGCCACTGCCTGTTCACCCCGCTATCATCCAGAAGGCGAGGTCAGTACAGGTGCATCAAAGAAGGGACCGAGAGACTGAAAAACAGCTTCTATCTCAAGGCCATCAGACTGTTAAACAGCCACCACCAACATAGTGGCTGCTGCCAACATACTGACTCAACTTCAGCCACTTTAATAATGGAAATTGATGTACATTGATGTAAAAACAAAATGTATCACTAGCCACTTTAAACAATGCCACTTAATGTTTACATACCCTACATTACTAATCTCATGTATATGTATATATAGTACTCTATATCATCTACTGCATCTTTATGTTTACATACCCTACATTACTCATTTATGTAAATACTGTACTGATACCATCTACTGCATCTAACCACTTTAAACTATACCACTTTTATGTTTACATACCCTACATTACTCATCTCATATGTATATACTGTACTCAATACCATCTACTGCATCTTGCCTATGCCGTTCTGTACCATCACTCATTCATATATCTTTATGTACCTATTCTTTATCCCTTTACACTTGTGTGTGTGTATAAGTTAGTAGTTGTGGAATTGTTAGGTTAGATTACACGTTGGTTATTATTGCATTGTCGGAACTAGAAGCACAAGCATTTCGCTACACTCGCATTAACATCTGCTAACCATGTGTATGTGACAAATAAAATTTGATTTGATTTGATATGATATAGTGTATGACAGAGGTAATTCATCTGCAGCCACGAAACACATCGACTTTAAAAGCCAGCTCGCAGACCTCTATGCTTGTTCGGGCCAGATCAGCAGTCCAGATGCCGGCTATGTAAACTCATGAAGGGATGATTAATTGACATGTCATGCCTGCCTTTGACAGTAGTTATAAATCTGATTTAGCTGTAGCACGGGAGGCCACGGAGAAGGGCAGGCATTTGGACATTAAGATTTCAAAGGAATGATATCAAGAGGAGTAACTCATGACTCACGGATGGTACTGCCAGAAATTTGTAAAAAGTTCTAGCAGGATCTAAGGATGTATGTCTATGGTTGAGCCCAAAATGGAACCTTATTCCTAAAATATAACATAGGTCAAAGTTAGTGCACTATGAACCCTGTTCAAAAGTAGTGCACTAAATAGAAAATATAGTGCCATTTGTGATGAAGCCTGTGTGCGGCATTGAGTGGTTTGGGACGGTTAAAAGAAAAACATTTGGCCGTGTATTGTACTCGCCTCTCAAACCCCCATTCCCCTCCTGTTATTTCCAAGATGGCGGCATCAGTAATGTGAGGCCCCTTGGAAATTGAGAATGCAGGGAGGGTGTCAAAGGAGCTATTTACTGGTAGATTGATGGGAACAGGTCGATAAAAGGTGGTCGGTTGGTGGTCGCATCCTGTGACCATCTGCATGGGAGTCATGCTAATTATTCAGATAGGACACAGATGCTACAGAAGAAGATGAGATCTTCTACTCACCAGAGTTGCTATATACACACATAGGCTACGTCTCAAATGGCACACTATTCTCTGTATAGTGGGAATATGGGCCTTGGTCAAAAGTAGTGGGACCGTAATTGGGGAAGACGGGCTCGTGGTAATGGCTGCAGTGGAATAGGTGGAATGGTATCAAATACATCAAACATGTTTTCATGTGTTTGATGCCATTCCATTTGCTCCATTCCAGCCATTATTATGAGCCATCCTCCCCTCAGCAGCCTCCACTGTTGTGTAGCATAAAATTAATAAGATCAATCAATCAATGTATATGCAAAAACACAGATATTAAAACCTATTTTTTTTAAATCTATCTGCAGTAGAGCATTCTGGGATTTTTAATTTTTTAAATAAAATAGTTGAAATGACTTCTCATTTATACTGAACAAAAATATAAACGCAACATGCAACAATTTCAAAGACTTTGCTGAGTTACAGTCCATATAAGGAAATCAGTCAATTGAAATAAATAAATTACGCCTTAATCTATGGATTTCACATGACTGGGCAGGGGCGTAGCCAAGGGTGGGCCTGGGAAGGCATAGGCCCACCATTGGGGAGCCAGGCCGCCCCATTGGGGAGCCAGGCCCAGTCAATCAGAATTAGTTTTTCCCTTTATTACAGACAGAAATACTCCTCAGCACTACCCACTCCCCCTTTGACACCCCCGCAGGTGTTGAAACCGGATGTAGAGGTCCTGGGCTGATGTGGTTACATGTGGTCTGCAGTTGTGAGGCTGGTTGGATGTACTGCCAAATTCTCTAAAATGCCATTGGAGGTGGCTTGTGTTACAGAAATTAACATTAGATTGTCTGGCAACAGCTCTGGTGTACATTCCTGCAGTCAGGATGCCAATTGCACGCTCCCTTAAAACTTGAGACATATGTGGCATTGTGTTGTGTGACAAAACTGCACATTTCAGTGGCCTTTTGTCTCCAGCACAAGGTGCACCTGTGTAATAATCATGCGGTTTAATCAGCTTCCCAATATGCCACACCTGTCAGGTGGATTATCTTGACAAAGGATACAATTCTGACTAACAGGGATGTAAACACATTTGTGCACAACATTTGAGAGAAATACGATTTTTGTGCCTTGTGGAACATTTCTGGGATCTTTTATTTCAGCTCATGAAATATGGGACCAGCACTTTACATGTTGTGTTTATATTTTTGTTCAGTGTAGTTTTGAGTCAGTACCACAAACATTTGAATTAATAATGACTTTACATTGACTTTGAGTTCAACTTACTAGAAGTATTTGAGTTAAACATGCCCTTACAGTGTATTGGAGAGGTAAAGGAGGATCAACTGCCATGAGACCCTTTAGGAGGGAATAAAATGTATCTCCACATTAAACAGTTTTATCACTTGATCAAAGTTGTCTGTAGGGTAGGTGTTTGTGTAGGTGGCAGCGACAAAACCGAGTGTGTGTGTCGGTTTCTCTCTCTCTTTCTGTGTGCATATGTGTATGTGTCTGTGTGGTTGGAAACTGGTGATGAATTGCTCAAATGTAGGCCTATTGTGTGACAAGAACTAAAGAGAACCTTACAAGACTCAACAATTGTTTTTTATGTAGCTGCATTGTTATAAAGATATGAACCTGAAAGGTACATTGAGTACACCAAGACAAAAACAGAAGGCTTTTAAATAGACAATAAACAGAAAATAAAAGTGATAAATCAAGTTTGTCGTGGGGACGTAAGAGTTAACAGTCCCAGTTATTACAGTAATGTGAATGTACCCACCCGTCACAGAGCAGACCTGGTTTAAAATATTATTAGAAATCATTTAAAATACTTTTATCTGTGCTTGATTGAGCTTTCCTAGCATAAAATGAACCAATATAAATGCTCCAAAACTGTAACCCCATCATTTTTGGCAATCTAAGCAGGCTCAAAGTATTTGAATGATTTGAAATTGTATTTGAACCCAGGTCAGTCGCTGAGAAAGGCATCTGAACCACAGCTGGTCTGACTGAGTGAGTTCAGGTCATCTAAGGGCCAACAGGGTCTCTCTCTCTCTGCTGATCAAGGCCCCGCTCTGCTCTCTGTATATGACAGACAGACAGGGGGATGAATGATGGCCCGGAGAGTAAATGCCAAAAATGCTATACTGACCCAAAGCTCCTCTAAATGGTTATTTACATTTTCACATAGCATCCACTCTTGAATGTCTATGTTTCACTATTTCAAGGCAGGATGAATGAATTAGTAACCGTGTTGAAGCCGCTGCAGTAGCATGCTTTCTGAGACACACAGTACACACATAGCAGGAACTTTCCCCCACCTCTCTGACATGCCCATCCATACGTTGTGTGCTGTGTGCTAGCTGCCTGAACTGAAGAGTACGCTGTAAGGATCTTTCATTAACTTGTCTATCCTTGTTATTCATCTGAAGCCGCCTGCAGAATCAACTTGATCCAGAAACACTGGGTAGAACCAGGTGTAGTCTAACGTCAAAGCGACCCTTGAAATACAACCTAGGCCCATACATTACTTACAGTAATGAGCAAATGTCTGCAGAAGAAATGGCTGACACATTTGTATATGTGGAAAATAAATAAATAAGCCCATGCAACACTCTGCGGTTTTAAACTTTCCAATGGGGTTTGCAGGCAAAGGAGAGGCAGAGTTAGTGTTTGTTTGATGTGGAAGCCTAGAGTAAGGTTATGTCCCAAATGGCACCATTTTCCCTTTATAGTGCGCTACTTTTGAACAGAGCCTGTAGGACTCTGGTCAAAAGTAGTGTGCTATATAGGGAACAGGGTGCCATTTGGGACATAGTTTAAACATTTTTTGGACAGTCACAAGCTGAGTTGCCAGGCCTTTTGACGGTCCAGAGAACACAACCCACCACAGAGAAGGGGACTCTCTGTCCTAGGGAAGGGGAACAGCAGGGCAGCAGTGCACAGCCTGTGTCCCAAATGGCACCCTATTCCCTGTATAGTGCCGTACTTTTGACCAGGACGTAGCTCTATCACCTGGGAGAGAATAAGAAAGGCCCAGTGAGATCTCTTCCTGTTGTGGTTACCCAGGGCTACCCACTGGGTTCAAAGATAGAGGTGCTGTGTGTGTGTGTGTGTGTGTGTGTGTGTGTGTGTGTGTGTGTGCGTGCGTGCGTGCGTGCGTGCGTGCGTGCGTCTGTCTGTCTGTCTGTCTGTCTGTCTGTCTGTCTGTCTGTCTGTCTGTCTGTCTGTCTGTCTGTCTGTCTGTCTGTCTGTCCAAAGGATTAGCCAAGCTCGTAACTGCTTTGAGTCTCTACAACCACATACTACATTTTGTTATTAAAAAACATGTTTTTTGTTGAATTTTACCCCCTTTTTCTCCCCAATTCCATGGTATCCAATTGTTTTTAGTGGCTACTATCTTGTCTCATCGCTACAACTCCTGTACGGGCTCGGGAGAGACGAAGGTTGAAAGTTATGCGTCCTCCGATACACAACCCAACCAAGCCGCACTGCTTCTTAACACAGTACGCATCCAACCCGGAAGCCAGCCGCACCAATGTGTCGGAGGAAAAACACTGTGCACCTGGCAACCTTGGTTAGCCCGCCACAGGAGTCGCTGAGACAAGGACATCCCTACCGGCCAAGCCCTGCCTAACGACGCTAGGGCAATTGTGCGTCGCCGCACGGACCTCCCGGTCGCGACAGAGCCTGGGCGCGAACCCAGAGTCTCTGATGGCCCTTAACCGCTGCACCACCAGGGAGGCCCAAGTTAGCTCTTCTAATGCACATAGTCAAACCCATGTGTTATACATTTACGCTTAACAATATACTGCACCACTTATTCAAAATCCACAAAAAACACATTTTATATTTCCTCCAATGTGTGTATGACAGTAGTGGCTAAACCAAAGCATTACAGCCACAGCCAGAAAGTCAGTGTTATGAAACTAGACATATTATTTCAACAGAGACCTGCCAAAAATAAGAGGAAACTGTACACTGTGATATATTCATGGAGGGAAATGAAAAGAATTCAACAAATCCTTGCTCCCATTTTGTAGTGTGGCATATGGGTGGTAAGGGAAGCATGGCCTCGTTTGAGAAAGGGAACATGCTTAAGTTATTACAGCAGCAAGACTATCTGTCAAAGCCTGGCTGTTTTGGCATGGCGCATACCGCTGCTGAGATCAGAGGTAGATTCTGCTTGAATTTACTGCTAAAGGACCTTGGATGGAGGCAGACGGCTATTAATTCTCTCTCTGCATCCTTGGCCTCAGACACTTTGACACGTTAGATATGGTGTGCGTCCCAAATGGCACCCTAAATAGTGCACTACTTTTGACCAGCACCCTATGGGCCCTGGTTGAAAGTAGTGCACTGTGTAGGGAATAGGGTTCCATTTGGGACATATATTCTCTTCTAACACGCAGAAGATTATGTCTCTACTGGCCAAACCTTACAACTGTGGTGTAATATACCATCATTAGGGTAATTTGTATCACTCAGTATGCAGCTCTTTCTCAATTACTTCATATGATATGATCATTTATCGTGAAGGGAAGATTTGAGGGCAGTGTTTCAGTTTAATGCAATTATGTTATTAGTGGTGGAAAGTTACTTCTAAAGTAACGGCTTAGATTTCTTAAAGAATCCTGTAACAACCAAACATAGACATTACTGTAATATGTTAACCCTCATGTCACCACGACACACTCAAATAATACTATTATATGAACTGACATAGTAACTTTAAGAACACCTGCACTTTCCATGACATAGACTAACCAGGTGTATCCAGGTGAAGGCTATGGTCCCTTATTGATGTTAAATCCACTTCAATCAGTATAGATGAAGGGGAGGAGACAGGTTAAAGAAGTATTTTTAATCCTTGAGACAATTGAGACATGGATTGTGTATGTGTGCCATTCAGAGGGTGAACGGGCAAGACAAAAGACTTAAGTGCCTTTGAACAGGGTATGGTAGTAAGAGGCAGGCACACTGGTTTGAGTGTGTCAAGAACTGCAATGCTGCTGGGTTTTTCTTGCTCAACAGTTTCTCGTGTGTATCAAGAATGGTCCACCACCCAAATACCAACTTGACACAACTGTGGGAAGCATTGGAGTCAACATGGGCCAGCATCCCTGTGGAATGCTTTTGACACCTTGTTGTGTCTATGCCCTAACAAATTGAGGCTGTTCTGAGAGCAGAAGGGGGGGTGCAACTCACTATTAGGAAGAGGTTCCTAATGTTTTGTATACTCAGTGTACAGGCATATACAACAGAGGCCTATGCTAAAGTATCAGAACTGATTGTAGATTATACATGTATGATTTTCATGAAATGTGATGAAATTTGGATGAAACCAAATCAAAGTAGGACTACAAAAGTATGAAAATGGACTTTTGCTTCAAAATCAAGTTTGATCATAAAATTACTGGTCCCCTCCCCCATGCCAAACACTTGGATTCAGGAGGCGGGATGGAGGCGGGATTATTAAGGGATTATTGTGACATCACAAAAAGCTTCATTTTAATACACCAATGGTAACGTCTTATTCTCTTACCTAATTTTTTGTAACCAACATCGCAGAAGGTGTGTTCGAAGAGGGGTGTGGTTTACATAGATAGGTAGCTGTTCTACTGGTGCCAAAATTTGACTGCATGTCTGCAAACATAATTAGAGTTTTCCCCAAAGAGATAGAGGACTAGAGGACTCGTCTTTGTATTTGTGCCATTATAGCATCTGTGACAGCATGGACTACTACTACATTTTGAAGTAGTACATTTTCTTCTACAAGATTGGCTGATCCTCCTGATGACCTGTTCAGAAATGACTCCAACATGGTCACAAGGAGGGATGAACCAATGAAGTTGCATGTTCCACCCAGGTGACAACATTAAAATGGTGGAAGCCCTCAATGACACTACCTATGATAATACAGCCTTTTGGCCGCTAGAGGCCTCTATCATTCTCTATGGGTTTCCCCATTCATCTGAGGTAAATATAATTATAGGTTTCTGCTTTCATCTGTGTCTGGTATTAGCTAGTTACTGGCTAGCTAAGTCTTCAGTCAGAATGGAACAAAAGCAGGGGAAGGGTTGCCCAAAACACTGATGCAGTTGTCATGTTATTACATCAAGAGACATGCCAAACTGAATATTTGTACAACCTTCTTGACATTATTGATAGTCATGATATGTGAACATTTTCTGACAGTCAATATACTGCATATATGTAACATACTTAGACCTCACCCTGCAAAGTTTCAACTAAAATTGTCTAAGATTAACTAACTTGATAAACCGTGCAGACAATTCCATTTGGACTAGCTAGCTAAATTGTATAGGCAACATTTATATATTGATTCTGTTACAATAACCAAACAGTTCGATAAGCAAATAATTAGTGAAACCATGATGTGATGTATGACAGGATTGGACGTTGCATGCAATTTCAATGTTGTTTGAGTCGCTGTGTTTATCAGAAATTTACTTGAGATAATCTCACTACAACACTATGTCCATGTTGCTTGGCATAAGCATTTTCAAAGAATGTCAGTCAAGTTGAGCTCCCCGCCATCTCAACCTACTAGCTCCCAGACCACTCAGTCTCTTTTCAGACTTCCTGGTTAGATATGAGAGAAGAAAAAAATATCTAAGATTTTGAGCATTTGTATCCAGAAAAATATTGAGGGTGATGTTTTAGTCACTCAAAAGGCTATTTTACATGGGAATCAAAATGACTGTTTGGGCCCTTTAACCTTTTTTGTGTGTTTTCTTCACTCTTCAGTAGTTTTTCCCCAAGCCAATACTGCCACTAGAATTATATCTAAAAATCAAGAGGTTGAATTTATTCATCCAAATTCATCCACAATGAATGTGCAGCATTGTAAAGCTAAGTCAAAACCTGATAAAGGTTAGAAAGTCTCTAAGCAAAGTGACATTTATGGTAAATGACTCCTAGAAATGTAGCAAAATAAATGTTTATTTTTTAACTCATATACAATTATTATAAATTCAATTAATCAAAAACACTATGAACAAAAGTTCTGAGCCACAGACATTTTGAAAATAAGACAACATGACAGCCTTGTGAAAGTAAATCGACAAGCGTTGAGATATGATCATTTGAGATGCACACAAGATGCTATTTTCTCTCTTTTCACTGAAAGCAGACATTGTTCTCCACAGAGATTGTTATCATAATTCATGGCAGTTCAACCAAAGTTCATAACAGAACTTTGGTTGAACTCAACAAACACTTAGGTTATGTTCCAAATGACACACTATTCCTCATACAGTGCACTGTGGGCCCTGGTCAAAAGTATACAGGGTGCCATTTAGGAGGCAACCTTCTCCATTTCCTAATCAGATGACGCTACAGAGATAAAGTCATTGTTTAGACATGTGGTGAAGTGTGTCTACATCCCAAATGGCCAGATAATGAAGATTTTATTTCCATCATGTTGAGGCTGCATCCCAAATGGCACCCAACGTCCATCAATCGCAAATACTGTAGGTCTACGTTGTTAGTGCGGCATATCAGAGCTCACACAGTGTCTCCGAGTAGGAGTGCTGATCTAGGACCAGGTCCATCATCTTCATTATCCATTATGATTTAAAAGGCTAAACTGATCCTACATCAGCATTTAGTGAATATGGGCCCAGAACCTCAGGAATAGCGCCTACCCTCTCCTACACCTCCATCTGTGTTTGAAGCCATACATACCCCAAAACATCAAGGCACATCCTTCCTTCCTTCCTTCCTTCCTTCCTTCCTTCCTTCCTTCCTTCCTTCCTTCCTTCCTTCCTTCCTTCCTTCCTTCCTTCCTACCTTCCTACCTTCCTTCCTTCCTTCCTTCCTTCCTTCTCTCAGAAAGAAGCTTAGAGACCTGGTTGGTGTGATCAAGGCTTATCCCTCTGCTGACATGTTATCATTGGACAGACCGCTGGTTAAGCAAAGGATTAGCTAGCACACTCATGCTAATGCAGTCAACCTGTCACCGAGATCAAAGCTGTTCACTACAGATTAAGACCAATTAAAGCAGGTGGCCCTACACAAATTAATAGCTAAATAGCCGGTGCACTCACCTGTTAAACGGAGAAACAAACAGCTAGATAGCTGGGACACTCGCATGTTACACAGAGAAACAGACAGTTGAATGTCTTTGTTCTCTTTAGCTAAATTACTTGTTTAAAGGGTGAAAATGCCTGACTTCTCACATTCTTGGACTATTAAATGCTGTTGTTATTATTGTCACATGATTTCAAATAGATATTTTAGATATATGTGACTTATTTACTGTAAGAAGAGAATAAATAGGCACTAAACATACTTGTAATGTTTACAAAATATTTAACAGGACTAATAGCAACATAAGTCAGAGCACTGACATAAAGCAGGGCCATGTTCAGGTGACAAACGTTTTTGAAGGTTGCAGGTAGAAATTCCATGAATATAGGCGATGTGATTCCTTATTCTACATGTCAGAGAGGCATGTTTGATCTACTTAGCCTATTTCTATTTGAACGTTCCAAAACATTCAATCCTGCTGAAAAAATAAGATAGCAACACGAGCTGTAATAAAGTATAGCCCAACCTTCCATGTCTGGCCATAACAGGGATGTATTCATTATGCTGATAGAGCTGTTGCAAAAAGTTTCTTAAATGGAAGAAAAGGTCATGAAACGGGGAGGGACCTACATGAATTTGTCCAAAAGACACTTTACGTTTCATTGCAAAACTGATAGAACTAATGATTACAGTACACCCCAGGAAATGAGGGTTTTAAATACATTTTACCCATAATCCCTTCCACAATTTTGGATAAATGCTGAAAATAAGGTATGTGGTAAACACAGGCTTAGGAGATCTTATAAGTTTTGTTCTTTGAGATACAGTAATCTTCATCAGCTAACGTCACTCTATAGAGTTCGCCTGCTTGTAGTCTTAAATCAGAAACGTGTAAAACCCAAGGGGGAAATGAATGGGGAAAGAATAGGGTTTAGGGATACCACAGGCTTAGGAGATTTTATACATTTTGTTGTTCTACGAGGTAACATCAGTCAGTTAACATGACCTTTCTGAATTATGAAGCCTTCATGTGCTTTATGTGCATTTTTTTATTTATTACATAATGGTTAAAAATTCACAGAGTGATGTTAGCTGATGAAGATTATCTCATAGAACAAAACAAATTAGATCTCTTAAGCCTGTGTTTCCCACAGACCTTATTTTCGGCATTTATCCAAAAACCCTACAAAATCGAATTTCCCCATAGGCTTTGTCCAATGAACCATGGCAGAGTTAGTGCCTACAAAATATGCCATTACTATTTCTCTCTATTTGGGGTGGTCCTGCAAGTGGGAATGCTTGTATCTGCAGGGATGCCTCTTTATACTTCTATCAGTCCATTTTTGTTTATCTAGGACTCCAGTACACAGGAGAAGGGTGTATTTGCAGACCACAATTAGTTTTCTGATATGGCCGTTTCTTGATGTCAAGCTACACCCATTGACGCTCACCATTGGTCCGTGGTCATTTCTTTGTCGTCGGGGAAAACAGTTGTCTACAACAGTTGTGGACAACTGTAGCATTGTAGCTAAGACCAACCCTAACCCTTTCCCAACCTTAACCTCATTCTCCTAGCCTGTCACACTAATTCACTTAACATGCCACGTTAATTATACTAACCTGCCATGATAGTTATCCTAACCTGCTATGTAAACAAATCATCTGTGTTTAGAAACCATCAGTCTCATAACACCAGAACTGACCAATGGCAGGTATCAATGGACTGACCAATGACCGGTACCAATAATGGCTCTTTCCTGATATCAAGGAATGCACACATCAAGAAACGCTCCGAATTGCGGTATGCAATTACACCATATTGGTACACAGGTGGGAAGCGAGTGCTCCAGAACTGCAGGGGGCGGTAATGCACCATAACGTTGGATGCCAACCACCGATTAACCCCTCAGAAGAAGAGGCAGGGGTCACAACGGTGTCCTTCAGGCGAGGTTAGAGAAAATGTCAGAGTGGATGTTTGAATCAGATGGCGTGTCGAGTGAAGATGAGTGTGAGAAGAATTGCATCCCAGTGGAGAACACAAAAGGGAATAAGAGAAGTAAAGTGGTAGTGGAATCTATTAAATCCAAGCCTAGTTCTGAGTCTTATTTGGAGGGAGTAAGGGTTTTGGATCTATGTTGTTACCTGGGAGATTTGTTTGAAGTCCCTACATTTTTTTTAGATGCGTTGGATGAGAGCAATGAGAAGTGGGTGTATTATGTTTTTTTTTGTGTATCTTTGGAAAAGAAAGACAAGCTCTGAGCCTCAAGAAGATATCAGATTGGAATGTGTCTTGTGGGGGATCTTTGGGGCCTATCAAGGGGATTATCTCTGGGGTGGCGTTAGAAGTAAAAGCAAAGGATACACAGTATGTGAAGAATTGGATCAAGTGGTTGGTGCACACCGACTGACCCGCATGGTGGGTTTTTGGGTTTTATGGGATACCCTGTGAGAGCCTTCGTGCCCAAAATATTTAATCATGCATCAAGTGTATGTAGACGGGAGAGGTATCATATGCCAGCTGAGCCTAAATGCTGCAATTGTGGTGGTGAACATGCACCTGCATTTCTGAAGTGTCCTGTTAGGGTGAAGGAGACGGAGGTGGCCAGATTAAGGGCTGTCCTGAATGTCTCCTAACAGGAGGCGGTGAGAAGAGTGGAAGAAAGGAGTGAAGTTAAAGAAATAATGGTAGTAGGAGTAGAGACACCAGATAATTTCCCGTGTCACCAAAGGGATCCTGATATGTTGCATGTTAAGAAGGTGGACTTTGTAGCGTTTATTGCATTTGTTATCAACTGCACAACTGAAATAAATTGTTGGTTAAGTGATCGTAAGCATTTCACTGTAAGGTCTACTACACCTGTAGTATTTGGCGCATGTGACAAATAAAATATAATTAGATTTTTGAATCCTGTCTATGAATGCTCCGTCGTCACAGGCACCCAAGCCTGTTTAGGGATTGGATTTGAATTGTGACTGAAGGAGTGGGATGTTCCCGTAATGAAATATTTTTTGTTTTAATACCCATACCTTCACCTAGGACTCTGGTACATGGGAGGCAGGATAGGTAGCTAGCTAGCTAGCCAGCGATAGCTAGGACACCGGTAGACAGTGCCCTTTTTCCCTGCAGGTCTGTTAACAACGGCGAGGGCAGGTATTCGGCAGGTTGTTAGCAAATGCCATTAGGTGCTAGCTAGTTAGTATTTCAGTCTTTTATTTAACCTACTTTGATTGCATTGTCTATGAATAGCTGAAATTGCATCTAGGTAAAGTTTTCCATTGTTTGAAATCATCTCAGCAGTGCTCTCACCACATTCATGTCAGTAGTATTGAATATGGACAGCTTCATATTCTCCTCTAGATGTCAGCTAAATACAGCCTCCTGGCTTGGCCACCAAATATCCTCACCTCACTGCCTCTGGCCCCTCTGGTCCCTCCAAAGCCATCTTTAATTAGTCCTATACTTTCATTTGTTTCCTTCCTAAGCCCATTTGGCTGCTCTACCATCCATCAGCAAATAGGAAGGAAAAATATGAGGTGTTTGGGGATCGGACGGCATGGCATTTGAAGCTAGGTGACTCCCCGCTGGTTGTGAACACAAGGTAAGAATTAATCAAATGTTCATAGTGCCATGGCCATCACCAGCTGGCAGGGACAGATTCTGAGCTCTCCGAGTTAGGGAGTCCACAGAGAGGCCCTCATGGCACAGCTGAGTTTGTCTTGTAAAAGTGCAGCTGTCCAAAACATGACAGCTACAGCATTAGCAGGGCCATTAAGAGGTGTAGAACATTTCCAGGGAAATTATTTGAAAAATGACAACCCCTGTCTACGGTGAGATATTAATTATACTCGGCACCCCATGGCAAATAACACTTTCTAAAACGGTTGGGAGAACAAAGATTTGACTTGTTTTCCTTCTCTCTCTCTCTCTCTCTCTCTCTCTCTCTCTCTCTCTCTCTCTCTCTCTCTCTCTCTCTCTCTCTCTCTCTCTCTACGGTATTGTAAGGCGTGTCACTAAGGTTTTAGGAAAAATATATATACACTCAGTGGCCAGTTTGTTAGGTACACCCATCTAGTACCGGTTTGTCACACCGTTCTTGGTAAACCCTAGACACTGTAATGCGTGAAAAGCCCAGGAGGCCGGACCTTTCTGAGATACTGGAACCGGCGCACCTGACACCGACGATCATACCATGCTCAAAGTTGCGTAGGTACTTGTTTTGCCCATCCTAACATTCAATCGAACAGTAACTGAATGCCTGCCTCCTTTATATAACAAGCCACGGCCACGTGGCTCACTGTCTGTCGGAGCGAACCATTTTCGTGAACGGGGTGGTAATAATCTGGCCACTGAGTGCATAATTGTATGGTGGGAACCTGCAAGTTGTTTCCCAACATTATCTTTATATTTATAAATAACAGACATTTAAAAAATATTTGCCCTTCTTATTATATGAATAAGCCTCTCAAGTTGTAAACTAACATAAAGGAGTGGTAACATAAACCTCATTAACAAAAGTGGCAGCCTGACCTACCGCTGAGATATACTATTTACTTTCCAATGTGTCGTCAGTCTGGTAGCTATTGATCCAGTCGTATAGCTGTTAATTCTCCTCACTTTATTTGCGGTTACAGGGTACGTACATAAAGCTGTGAGGCCAAAATAAAAAGGTGCTTGTCACATTTAATTGCTGAAAACTGTTCAGTTGTGCAGGTCGTAAAATTGACTTAGTGCTTCGCTGTGAAAGACGAGCCATTTTGTTATACATTTGCACCAAGCTGTTGCTAGAGTTCTGTGGGGAGCTATAAGGGGTATGGTAGTAGGGGTCATGCCTGGGCTAGCCTTACAGTAGCCCTGTGGGGAGAAAGATGGAGACAGACCAAGGCAAATGTGTTTTTTTCCCCGTCAGAGCTTGAACGGTACTCAGTTTACAGTCATTGTTTTTTCCCCCTTTAGTAGCTACTGTCTTGTTTGGTAATGAATTACATCTGCTCATTCTTTTAATTGGGGAATTCATTTGAATTAAGTCAGACTTGTTGTTCACTAGAATCCTAATTAAAATCACAGGTTCTGTAGTGTGTCATAAGGCCCCCTGTGACTATACTTTATTAATTGGTCGTATACGAAACTGTGTTTAGAACTTGTTTACTGTCAAAGTGAACCTGGTGAGAATAGATGGCAGTATGTTTAGACTTGTACATATACAGTGCCTTCGGGAAAGTATTCAGATCCCTTGACTATTTCCACATTTTGTTACTTTTTACAGCCTCATTCTAAAATGGAATAAATAAAAAACAATCCTCAGCAATCTACACAAAATATCCCAAAATGACAAAGTGAAAACAGATTTTTTTGAACATTTTGCAAATTTATAAAAAATGTAAAACAGAAATACCTTATTTACACAAGTATTCAGACCCTTTGCTATTAGACTCGAAATTGAGCTCAAGTGCATCCTGTTTCCATTGATCATCCTTGAGATGTTTCCACAACTTAATTGGAGTCCACCTGTTGTAAATTCAATTGATTGGACATGATTTGGAAAGGCACACACCTGTCTATATAAGGTCCCACAGTTGACAGTGCATGTCAGAGTAAAAACCAAGCCATGAGGTCAACGGAATTGTCCGTAGAGCGCCGAGACAGGATTGTGTCGAGGCACAGATCTGGGGAAGGGTAGTAAAAATGTCTGAAGAATTGAAGGTCCCCAAGAACACAGTGGCCTTCATCATTCTTAAATGGAAGAAGTTTGGAACCACCAAGTCTCTTCCTAGAGCTGGCCGCCTGGCCAAACTGAGCAACAGGACAACGACCCTAAGCACACAGCCAAGACAACGTAGGAGTGGCTTCGAGACATGTCTTTGAATGTCCTTGAGTGGCCCAGCCAGAGGCCGATCTAACATCTTTGGAGAGCCCTGAAAATAGCTGTGCAGCAACGCTTTCCATCCAGCTTGACAGAGCTTGAGGATCTGCAGAGAAGAATAGGAGAAACTCCCCGAATACAGGTGTGCCAGGCTTGTAGCGTCATACCTAAGAAGACTCAAGGCTGTAATGGCTGCCAAAGGTACTTCAACAAAGTACTGAGTAAAGGGTCTGAATAATTATGTAAATGTTATATTTCAGCTTTTTTTATTTAAAAAAATTAGCAAACATTTCTATAAACCTGATTTTGCTTTGTCATTATTGGATATTGTGTATAGATTCATTAGGAAAGAATTAGGCGGTAATGCAGAATGTGGAAAAAGTCAAGGGGTCTGAAAACTTACAGAAAACAGTGTAGATATGAGTACCTCTCACATGGCCTGTCTTAAAGGGGATGAGAAGGAATTATGATAGCCACATAATATTTAAGGCTCGTAAATAAGGAGTTTCCCCTCTGTGCAAACAATGTTCATTACAGCTGCTAGAACATCCACGTTGCCCCCCTGTGAGTTACTTATGCAGATACATTCACTACCATTTATCATTACTATCTCTTCATGAATCCTATAAAGACCATATGGTAGATTAGACCTTGAAGATGGGACTTCTTCAGTACGGTCGGGGGAGCAGTATCTATTCAGTTCATGAAAAACATGAGCGATCACACCCAGTATCTTCTCTCACGTTTATATCATAATGTCTTATTTTACATGTAATTTTCTTGCTCTCCCATCACCTGCCCGGTTGCCATGGCCCATAAAGTATGTTAAACAGGAGCTGCTTCTCTCTCTCTCTCTCTCTCTCTCGCTGTTGACTAGTAGAGAAAGAGGAGGTGCTTCTTTTATGCTGGTTTGCAGAGAGATAGTAGAACGGGCCACGGAGGAGCAGGGGCTCATGAGAAGGGATGATATATGTAGAGCCTGTGTCCCAGCTCTCCTTTGGCCCTTTGTCATTAATCATGGCCATTAGGCTTTTTTCCTCCCAGCTCGCCATGTCTGCAGCCTAGCCATCAACGCTCTCCTCCTCCTCCCTTTTGTCTCATATCCCATGCTAAAGACTAGACGATCCCTACAATCTTAGAAAAAAAGGGTTCTTTGGCTGTCCACATAGGAGCACCTTTTTTTGGGTCCAGGTATAACCATTTTGGGTTCCATTTAGAACCCTCTGTGGAAACCGTTCTTCAAAGGTTTCTCCTATGGGGGACAGCCAAATAATCTATTTAGATTCTAGATAGCACCTTTTTTCTAAGAGCGTAGGATGTGTTTTGGTAAGGGTATTACAAGTCATAAGTTATACTTAAGCAATAAGGCCCGAGGGGGCGTGGTATATGGCCAATATACCATTGCTAGGGCTGTTCTTAACCATGACGCAACGCTGAGTGCCTGGACACAGCCCTTAGCTGTGGTATATTGGCCATATATCACAAACCCCTGAGGTGCCTTATTGCTATTATAAACTGGTTACCAATGTAATTAGAGCAGTAAAAATACATGTTTTGTCATACCTGTGGAATACGGTCTGATATACCACGGCTGTCAGCCAATCAGCATTCAGGGCTCGAACCATCCAGTTTATAATGTGTTTTTTATTCTATTATTCTTATTCATGACATGAAAGGCGTAATACTCTCACTTCATCTCCAACAGCAGGAACACTACAGCAGGTTTTGGTTAGGGAATTACAAGTAATACATTTTCCCCTTTATGCCCCTTATTTTTGGGGGTTTCTTTGTCTCTTAGCCATAATGGGAATTCAAAATGCCACACATTTTGCTACATTGGCTGCAGTATTTCACTGCATTTCACTGCTTAGTGTGTTTGCCTTCATTTAGCGAAGACAAATTCACATTGTTCTCTTCTCGTCTTAAAGATTCAATTTTCACATTATTATCCCATTGTCTTAGCCTTGCTCCATCATACTAGATGTTCCCCAAATAATACTCTATTTCCTATATAGTGCACTACTTTTGTCCAGAGACCTTTGGGCCCTTGTCAAAAGTAGTGCACTTCATAGGAAATAGTGTGCTATTTGGGATGTAGTCACTAGCTAATTAGCAGTCACTACCCCACATTACTCTTCACTCTAGTCACTCCATCATTCTCTCTCTCTATCCCCTCTCTCTCTCTCTCTCTCTCTCTCTCTCTCTCTCTCTCTCTCTCTCTGTACCTGTGTCATCAACTGAGATGTCTGATATGATAATATGTGTGAACTGAACTGTGACAGCAATTCATGTTGTATTTTTTTTTCAGAGGGAGCTTTTAAATGTTTGATTTGGATAACTACAGAAAATGATATTAGATATTAGGCATATTGATTTAATTTCATCCTAGAGCATTGTTAATTACGGTATGATAAATGTGTCATCACTTTATGATCTGTTTCTGAATGGGTTTGATGGTTGCATTAGCGAGGGACTCGCCTTATATTTCAATGGGAAGGGTATAACAGAGTAAGTCGGATGATGTTGAAGACTTTCAATGATTTAATTTAATGGGATATTGAGTGTTGAAGCTACTGTATACTATAACATGGTCTGGCAATATAATATAATATGTACTTTGATGCAAGTACAGTACTTTAACCTGACAGATGAAATGGGCTTATAGCCTACTTTATAGTTTTGCCCAAAGCCAGCTCAGTCAGTAGGCTGATATTGGATGTATATTTCTCTTAAATGGCCCTTGATGAGAAGGGATATCGTTTAGTTTCTCCATTCCATTGTATAGGGGGTCTCGTGTGGGTCTGTTCTTTGATTTACCTCACAACCTTTCAGGGAATTACAAGTCTTACATTAGGATACTTAAATAGGTATTGTATTTTGGTAAAAGTAAGTCAAACCAGACTCACGTGTCTTTAGAAAGTTCTTTGTGTGTATTTTTATGTAAGGAAGAATGCAATCTGAATCTAGGGAGCATGGTGTTTGTATGCATTTCCCACAGCTCTGAAACACAACATATATGTATCACTTCAACATATTTGCAAAATATTTCTATAGGAACATTTATTTTTGCAGTAAAAAGTTGCATCAATCACAGTATAATATAATGAACCCAAGTAGTTCATTCTGAGAATAGGAATGGGATGCTACCCAGGACAAATTAAGTATCCTCTTCTGCCTCCAGCTGAATTCAGATCTTTACAAATGGATTCCCAGAGTGCAATTTATCTAAATGAGCAGAGATCATTATTCCAGATCTGCCCCATCCTTTAATTCAACAGCATTATTGAGCAGGAGGATATCTCTTTAAACAAATGGGTGGTCTGGGTGGGCTTGAAAGGAAACAGAGCTTGAGTGCATTCATTACCCCCTCTTGATCTTCTCTTTCCTCTCACCCTCTTCAAGGTAACACAAAGCCGTGCATAATGTGCAATCTGATAAGTGTTTTCTCTCGCGTGTGCCAGCCTCCCTCCCCAATCTCATCCTCCTTGTCCTATACATCACTGGCCACCCGAATCAGCTGTGGGTTTGGTTTTGGGTTGGCGAGAAGGGAGCAGTAGTGAACTCTGGGGTAGATTGGTGGTGGCTGAAGCGGTGTGTCTGAAGTTGATTAATGGTCCTGCGAGGGTGAGAAACTCCAGGGCCAAGCTGCAGGGTCCATCCCCGTTGCATGTGACGCTGATTGGCTTTGTCCTGTGCGGGCGCGGCGGAGGAGCAGACATGAAGATTAAGTGATGCTGTCGTGTCGGGGAGCAGTGCACTGCATCATCCCGGGCCAGGAGACAGCTGCGCTGGTTAATCCTTCATCACCGGGGGAGCGCTTCCTGCCAGAGAGAGCACAGATATACAGCCAAAGATAACCCTCCATAACTTCTCCTAAAGATCAGGAAACTTTGAGTTCCATTGCATTGTGAATCATCCATCTGGTGCCGCCAGTCCTTACTTAAAAATTAGCAATGAGCTAGAGATGTGTAGACAGAAATATTGAAAACAATTAAGTAAAAAATGATCAAATAAAATAAGGGGAAGAGGAGAAATGGGATAAGGAATCTGCTCAATAAATCAAATCCAGATGGGATGAATGTTAGTCAGGGGTCAGAGGTGAACCCAGTGCAACTATATTCATACTGTATTGTTCATCATTCATCGCCTGTCCTAAAAGAGACAAACAAACAGGCATGAAATGGACCCATGTTATTTCTCTCATGTGACTGACTGCATTGCTAACTGACAGACAGATGTATACTTCATCACACATTCTGTCGGCACATTCTGCCTTTATCCTAAACTGCACCCTATTCCCTACATAGTGCACTAATTTGATCACTACAAAGGTAGAGAACTATATAGGGAATAGGGTGCCATTTGGGATGCAGATATTCTATGTTCTGGCCTGGGAATTCCCATAACATTAGATGGAAAATCTACACTAGCACCGATGGCATAGCTAAAGTAGTCTGCATTTATGTGTGTACAATATACATGGCATCAGCATATTTTAGATTGCTGGGCTTTGCATGTTTGTAGTTGGTCTGATGTAGCTGTCTAAAAGTGATGGATGAGCACCATCATGCAAAGTGTGAAAGGAATGGGCCTAACTGTGCTCAGAGAGAGAGAGAGAGAGCAGCAGAGATGCTGTATAGCCACTCCCCCAGTCCTAGCCCAAACACACATTAACACTGGCCTCTTTTCATCCAAAAGAAGCTCCTTTCAAGCAGTGCCTTTAAGCTTCACATATCACTTTCACAACTACTGTAGCCTAGGCTTACAGTAATGAACACTTTCCAGATTATAATGATTTATGGGAGAAAGACACTAGATTCTAATGTGAGGATGATATATTTTGTATGGCTACCTGGTATAGCATCTCTGACTGTGACATATTAGTTACGGTGTCTCTCAGAATCTGATGACTTACAATTTGCCACCTTGTTATGTTTTGATTTATGTGATACTGTCAAATTCATGGCAACCCCTTTATAGTGATTCTTACAGGCAACTCAGTGGCGAGTAAAATTCTGTATTTTGTATTATTACACCAACTGTAATATAATATGGTATCAAAGATTAAATTAGAGAGTTTAATAGTCACATGTACAGGGTTGCATGTGTAATTACAGGGTACAATGAAATTATTGAGCTCCGAGCTCCAACACTGCAGGACAGTTAAATAAAACAGTAACAATATAGCAAAAATATATACAGTACCAGTCAAAAGTTTGGACACACCTACTCATTCAAGGGTTTTCCTTTATTTGTACTATTTTCATTGTAGAAGAACAGTGAAGACATCAAAACTATGAAAAAACACATATGGACTCATGTAGTAAACAAAAAAGGGTTAAACAAATCAAAATATATTTTATATTTGAGATTCTTCAAAGTAGCCACCCTTTGCCTTGATGACAGCTTTGCACACTCTTGGCATTCTCTCAACCAGCTTCATGAGGAATGCTTTTCCAACAGTCTTATAAACTCAGCAAAAAGAAATATCCTCTCACTGTCAACTGCGTTTATTTCCAGCAAATGTAACGTGTAAATATTTGTATGAATATAACAAGATTCAACAAATGAGACATAAACTTAACAAGTTCCAAAGACATGTAACTAACAGAAATGGAATATGTGTCCCTGAACAAAGGGGGAGCCTGCAGGGAGGGTACCACATGAGTGCGGAGAATGTCTTACCTGTAACGCTCAGCGTGGAGATTGCTGGCAATGGCAACAAGCTCAGTCCGATGATGTTGTGACACATCTCCTCAGACCATGGCAGACCCTCCACCTCCAAATCGATCCCGCTACAGATTTACAGGCCTCGGTTTTAACGCTCATTCCTTTGACGATAAACACGAATCCGACCATCACCCCTGTTGAGACAAAACCGTGACTCGCCAATTAAGAGCACTTTTTGCCAGTCCTGTCTGGTTCAGTGACAGTGTGTTTGTGCCCATAGGCAAAGTTGTTGCCGGTGATGTCTGGTGAGGATCTGCCTTACCACAGGTCTACAAGCCGTCAGTCCAGCCGCTCTCAGGCTATTGCAGACAGTCTGAGCACTGATGGAGGGATTGTGCGTTCCTGGTGTAACTCGGGCAGTTGTTGTTGCCTTCCTGTACCTGTCCCGCAGGTGTGATGTTCGGATGTACCGATCCTGTGCAGGTGTTGTTACAGCTGTCTGTCCTGTCCCCCTGTAGCGCTGTCTTAGGCTTCTCACAGTACGGACATTGCAATTTATTGCCCTGGCCACATCTGAAGTCCTCATGCCTCCTTGCAGCATGCCCTGCAATTTGAGGTGCCTTAACTCTGATGAACTTATCGTCTGCAGCAGAGGAAACTCTGAGTCTTCCTTTCCTTTGCAGCCTTCATGAGAGCCAGTTTCATCACAGTGCTTGATGGTTTTTGCGACTGAAATTTTCCAGATTGACTGACCTTCTTCTCCTAAAGTATTGATGAACTGTCGTTTCTCTTTGCTTATTTGAGCTGTTCTTGCAATAATATGGACTTGGTCTTTTACCAAATTGCTCTATCTTCTGTATACCTTGTCACAACACAACTGATTGGCTCAAATGCATTAAGAAGAAAATAAATTCCACAAATGAACTTTTAACAAGGCACAGCTGTTAATTGAAATGCATTCCAGGTGACTACCTCATGAAGCTGGTTGAGTGAATGGCAAGAGTGTGCAAAGCTGTCATCAAGGCAAAGGGTGGCTACTTTGAAGAATCTCAAATATAAAATATATTTAGATTTGTTTAAAAAAAAATTGTATACTACATGATTCCAAATGTGTTATTTCATAGTATGTATGTATGTATGTATGTATGTATGTATGTATGTATGTATGTATGTATGTATGTATGTATGTATGTATGTATGTATGTATGTATGTATGTATGTATGTATGTCAAATCAAATTCAAATCAAATTTTATTTATATAGCCCTTTGTACATCAGCTGATATCTCAAAGTGCTGTACAGAAACACAGCCTAAAACCCCAAACAGCAAGCAATGCAGGTGTAGAAGCATTGTGGCTAGGAAAAACTCCCTAGAAAGGCCAAAACCTAGGAAGAAACCTAGAGAGGAACCAGGCTATGTGGGGTGGCCAGTCCTCTTCTGGCTGTGCCGGGTGGAGATTATAACAGAACATGGCCAAGATGTTCAAATGTTCATAAATTACCAGCATGGTCGAATAATAACAAGGCAGAACAGTTGAAACTGGAGCAGCAGCACAGTCGGGTGGACTGGGGACAGCAAGGAGTCATCATGTCAGGTCGTCCTGGGGCACGGTCCTTGGGCTCAGGTCCTCCGAGAGAGAGAAAGAAAGAGAGAATTAGAGAGAGCATATGTGGGGTGGCCAGTCCTCTTCTGGCTGTGCCGGGTGGAGATTATAACAGAACATGGCCAAGATGTTCAAATGTTCATAAATGACCAGCATGGTCAAATAATAGTAAGGCAGAACAGTTGAAACTGGAGCAGCAGCATGGCCAGGTGGACTGGGGACAGCAAGGAGCCATCATGTCAGGTAGTCCTGGGGCATGGTCCTAGGGCTCAGGTCCTCCGAGAGAGAGAAAGAAAGAAGGAGAGAATTAGAGAACGCACACTTAGATTCACACAGGACACCGAATAGGACAGGAGAAGTACTCCAGATATAACAAACTGACCCTAGCCCCCCGACACAAACTACTGCAGCATAAATACTGGAGGCTGAGACAGGAGGGGTCAGGAGACACTGTGGCCCCATCCGAGGACACCCCCGGACAGGGCCAAACAGGAAGGATATAACCCCACCCACTTTGCCAAAGCACAGCCCCCACACCACTAGAGGGATATCTTCAACCACCAACTTACCACTCACCGCCACTCACCGCCACGGCACAACCCAAGGGGGGCAACCCAGACAGGATGACCACAACAGTGAATCAACCCACTCAGGTGACGCACCCCCTGCAGGGACGGCATGAGAGAGCCCCAGCAAGCCAGTGACTCAGCCCCTGTAATAGGGTTAGAGGCAGAGAATCCCAGTGGAAAGAGGGGAACTGGCCAGGCAGAGACGGCAAGGGCGGTTCGTTGCTCCAGAGCCTTTCCGTTCACCTTCCCACTCCTGGGCCAGACTACACTCAATCATATGACTCACTGAAGAGATGAGTCTTCAGTAAAGACTTAAAGGTTGAGACCGAGTTTGCGTCTCTGACATGGGTAGGCAGACCGTTCCATAAAAATGGAGCTCTATAGGAGAAAGTCCTGCCTCCAGCTGTTTGCTTAGAAATTCTAGGGACAATTAGGAGGCATACATATGTATGTATGTATGTATGTATGTATGTATGTATGTATGTATGTATGTATGTATGTATGTATGTATGTATGTATGTATGTATGTATGTATGCATGCATGCATGTATGTATGTATGTATGTGTGTGTGTATATCTCCATTGCTTCTTGAAGAATATAACTTATAAATGCCTCATGAGCTTTGTTCAACTGTCACACTCCATGGGAACACAAAATCTAAGCTTGTTTTTCTCCGATGTTTGTGTAAACATTGTTAATTTAAACAAACACTGTATAGCCTCATAACATGGTTAATACAATCATGTTGATATCATGGATGGTTGGTCCTTAGCATCCATGGCACTGTCTATTAATCTGAGAGTGGTTACATTTCTCCAGGCCCATCCCTCAGCTGTTTACCAAAACAGAGTCTGGGCGACCATTTTGTTATTGTTCCATCTGTGGATTTGCCATTTAAACAGCTGCATATTATCAAGATATCAAAGTGTCACCAACAAAAAGGTAAACAATAGGCCTATAACAAATGCAGAATATGGCATTCATTTTCACATGTAAATAGCACTTTTCAGTTGTGCTCAAATCATGCCATTCCATGAGCGCAGCATTTATTTTCAACTCGAATCAATGAGCCCAATCAGTCCTCCATGACAACTAAATCATAATCAACAGAGTAGGGCTGGCTATTAAGTCAGTTTTGGGGTTGTAATGGGAATTTTAATGTTTGTGCTTTTCTTATAACTAATTTCTGTGTTCTATTCATGTGCTGTTCTATAAACCAATTTCTGTGTTCATGCAAGTGGCTGACTTTATAAATCCTCACTTATCAGTAGCTGCAATTTGGCAGTACTCCCAGACGTTGTTTTGAGTACGAACGAAAGAAATCTCAGTTTCAAGGTCTCAGTTTAGAGAAAGAAGCATTGTCAGTTGTTGGTCTGTCACATGTTATGAAACAGTATTGGTCGGTAACATGAATGAAACAAATTGGTAATGATTAATTAATTATGCTAACTCATGCAAATATAACTTGTCTGTGTATAGCCATATATAAGACAACTGCAGGGTCTTCCCAGGATGAGCTCCTGATTGGTTGGAACCTCTCCAGGGCGCTGACAATAAACAATGATTAATTTAAGATTTTGAGTGTCCCTGTGTATGAATTTTTCCACAACAGGGTTATGCTCAGGTAAACAATTTGGCTAATCTACACTTCCTATTCTTGAAGATCAAGGGGTATAACATTTATTGGAATGACTGGAATTGTGATAGACTTTGGTTTTTAATGTAAAGTATTATTTAATCATATTATTATATTAGTATAAAGTGATGGGTTAGAAGAAGCCTACATAACCAACCCATAAAGTAAAATATAACATCCATATATGGCCAGCTATGTACATTTTAACATTGATTTATCCTGCAATAGATGTCATTCAATTGGTAATATATATTTTTGTCTTCTCCTAATGCCTCTTAATGGGAAAGTCATCTAAAAGTAACTTAATGTGATCAGATTATGTTAGTGATTACAATATTTGACAATTAACAAGTAACTGCAATGGATTACATTTAGAAAGTAACCTACCCAACCCTGACCGTAAGTATGTAGCCCTCGTTGTGCTCAGGGGCTCTCCTCGGCCGCTCATTTGTCATTGTGCTCGAAACATGAGAAAAAGTTGTTTAGCTCATCTGTTAGGGTGGCGTTGGTGTGGCTGGCTTTCTTTTTGTAATCCGTGATCGTTAGAATCTCCGACTCAGTGAATTTCTCCTCCACTTTGTCCCTAAACTTGTTTCGCCATCTTGATCGATCTGCGTAGGTTGTATTTGTACAGTTTAACCATACTATTGACCCCAGTCACCTTTCCCTGTTTATAAGCAGCATCTCTCTCCTTCAGCTTTCCTATAAGGCTGCCGTCAATCCACATTTTTTGATTTGGGTAAGTTTGGAAAGACAGTATCACGTCTTGTCTATGCATTCATGAATCCGGTGACTGAGTCTGCGTATTCATTGATGTTATTCCCAGAGGCGACCCGGAACCTATTTGAGTCCACGTGATCAAAACCATTTTGGAGCATATATTCTGATTGGTCGGACCCACGTTGTACAGACCTGACCACTTGAACTTCCCTCAAGTCTTTTTTTGTAGGCAAAATGGAGTCGTGGTCAGATTTACAGGAGAGGACCTTATACAGGAGATACAATTTAATTTATCAGAAGAGTCTGTCAGTCAGTCCGCAGCATATCTGTGTGATTTTTTATGGTGGAGGAGAAAGAGTGGGGTCTTGGCTAGGCCGGCAGTTGCTGGATGGAGGTGGAATTTGTGGTTGGTCGGTTCTGTGTCCAGGGTTGTTGCTGGCATTGGAGCTGGGACCTGAGAAACCTGGGTTGGTGCTGGTGTTGGGGCCCGGGACTGGAAGTTGTGCTGATGCTGGGACCAGGGCCGAAAACTGGGCCAAATAACAAGAACCGGGAACTGGCGCTGGTGCAGGTGCTGGGTCAGGATCTGGGTCTGTAGAGTGGAGAAAGGTCAACCTGAGGAGCAAGCAGACACACAAGGGAGCCAGAGACCCAATAGTCAATGGTGGTACTTCCCTATAGCCTGCTCACATCCGGGTGAAGGTCTGATCTTTGGTCCCTCCTCCGCACCGCTTCTGGTATCCTGGTGTTGGATCTGCAGAGGGGAGGAAGGACAACCTGAGGGTCAAGCAGACACACTTGGAACCCCAGGAACCGGAGTTCAGTGATGGTACTCCCTTGTCACCTGCTCGCTCCTGACGTAGGTCTCAATCTTCCTTCCTCCACAACTCTCCTCCACTGGCTCTGGGTCTGTGAGAGAGATAGTTGAAGAGGGTAGAAGTAGGAGACGGATGGAGAGGGAGAAATAGTCCAGATAGCCATTTGATTAGCTGTTCAGCAGTTTTATGGCTTGGGGGTAGAAGCTGTTAAGAAGCCTTTTGGATCTAGACTTGACGCTCCGGTAATGCTTGCCGTGCGGTAGTACGTGAGCAGCGTAGCGTTTTTGTCTCCTACCAAACCAATCACATGGTTGTTCGATGAAAACAAAGCTTCGGACATCATTGATCACGTGCTTCTGATGAAGTGATACAGTCATCGGCATGTTGCATCGGCACACTGCACACTGTTCAGTGTGAGTGCATCCGTGCATCCGTGAGTGCATCTCTCTCCGACGCCGACAGAGATGGCCACCTCGCTTCGCATTCCTAGGAAACTATGCAGTTTTTTGTTTTTTTTTACGTGTTATTTCTTACATTGGTACCCCAGGTCATCTTAGGTTTCATTACATACAGTCGAGAAGAACTACTGAATATAAGAGCAGCGTCAACTCACCATCAGTACGACCAAGAATATGACTTTCCTGGAGCGGATTCTGTGTTCTGCCTTCCACCCAGGACAACGGAATGGATCCCAGCCTGCGGCCCAAAACAACGACGTCGTAAAAGAGGCAAACGAAGCGGTCTTCTGGTCAGGCTCCAGAGACAGGCACATCTCGCGCCACTCCCTAGCATACTACTCGGCAATGTCCAGTCTCTTGACAACAAGGTTGATGAAATCCGAGCAAGGGTAGCATTCCAGAGGGACATCAGAGACTATAACGTTCTTTGCTTCACGGAAACATGGTTCACTCGAGAGATGCTATCGGAGTCGGTGCAGCCAGCTGGTTTCTCCACGCATCGCGCTGACAGAAACAGACAACTTTCTGGTAAGAAGAGGGGCGGGGGCGTATGCTTTATGGTTAACGAGATGTGGTGTGGTCACAACAACATACAGGAACTCAAGTCCTTCTGTTCACCTGATTTAGAATTCCTCACAATCAAATGTCGACCGCATTATCTACCAAGGGAATTCTCTTTGATTATAATCACAACTGTATATATTCCCCCCCCAAGCAGACACATCGATGGCTCTGAACAAACTTTTTTTGACTCTTTGCAAACTGGAATCCACACATCCTGAGGCTGCATTCATTGTAGCTGGGGATTTTAACAAGGCTAATCTGAAAACAAGACTCCCTAAATTGTATCAGCATATCGATTGCGCAACCAGGGCTGGTAAAACCTTGGATCATTTCTATTCTAACTTCCTCGATGCATATAAGGCCCTCCCCCGTCCTCCTTTCGGAAAAGCTGACCACGACTCCATTTTGTTGCTCCCTGCCTACAGACAGAAGCTAAAACAAGAAGCTCCCACGCTGAGGTCTGTTCAACGTTGGTCTGACCAATCTGATTCCACGCTCCAAGACTGCTTCCATCACGTGGACTGGGATATGTTTCGTATTGCATCAAACAACAACATTGACGAATATGCTGATTCGGTGAGCGAGTTCATTAGAACGTGCGTTGAAGATGTCGTTCCCATAGCAACGATTAAAACATTCCCAAACCAGAAACAGTGGATTGATTCGCGTGAAACTGAAAGCGCGAACCACTGCTTTTAATCAGGGCAAGGTGACCGGAAACATGACTGAATACAAACAGTGTAACTATTCCCTCCGCAAGGCAATCAAACAAGCTAAGCGTCAGTATAGAGACAAAGTAGAATCGCAATTCAACGGCTCAGACACAAGAGGTATGTGGCAGGGTTTACAGTCAATCACGGATTACAAAAAGAAAACCAGCCCAGTCACGGACCAGGATGCCTTGCTCCCAGACAGACTAAATAATTTTTTTGCCCGCTTTGAGGACAATACAGTGCCACTGACATGGCCCGCAACC